>NC_081555.1:20274642-20369642 GCF_963082655.1 Stomoxys calcitrans | reverse complement strand
TTCACATTTGGTAAAAAAATCAATTAAAAATTGTGTAGATTTTTACCCAATAGAAAATTTTGTTATAATTTTTTTGAAAAAGTTTTTCCATATTTTTAATAAAAATTTATTAAATTATTTTCCAAATTTTTATTTATGAAAATTTTTTCCAAATTTTTATAAAAATTTTTTATAAATTTTTTTTTTTAAATTTATTCCAAATAATAAAAAATTTTTATAAAAATAAAATATTTTTTATATTTTTATAAAAATTTTGTTCACGTTTGGTAAAAAAATTCCATTAAAAATTGTGTAAATTTTTTTCTATAAAAAGTTTGTCCAAATTTTTTTTTTTTTAAATTTTTACTAATGTTTTGTGTTTTTATAAAAAATTTTTATATTTTTATAAAAATTTTGTTCACATTTGGTAAAGAAATTCCATTAAAAATTGTGAAAAAAATTTTTTCCAATAGAAAATTTTGTTATAATTTTTATGAAAAAGGTTTTCCATATTTTTAATAAAAATTTATTAAAATTTTTTCCAAATTATTTATGAAAATTTTTTCCAAATTTTTATAAAAATTTTTTATAAATTTTTTTTTTTTAAATTTATTCCAAATAATAAAAAATTTTTATAAAAATAAAATTTTTTTTATATTTTTATAAAAATTTTGTTCACATTTGGTAAAAAAAATTCCATTAAAAATTGTGTAAATTTTTTTCCAATAGAAAATTTTGTTATAATTTTAATGAAAAAGGTTTTCCATATTTTTAATAAAAATTTATTAAAATTTTTTCCAAATTATTTATGAAAATTTTTTCCAAATTTTTATAAAAATTTTTTATAATTTTTTTTTTTTAATTTATTCCAAAATTTTTTTAAAAATTTCTTATAAATTTTTTTTTTTTAAATTTATTCCAAAATTTTTCATAAAAATTTGGTAAACATTGTTTTTAATAAAAATGTTGCCCAGTTTTTATTTTACAAAAATTTTGTCCAATGTTTTTTCTACAAATTTTGTAAAATTTTTTATGTTTTTTATAAAAATTTTGTTCAAATTTGGTTAAAAAACAGAATAATTTTTATTGTATTTCATTCGACAATTCTCTGGCCTTGTTGGCATGTCTCATATGTTTCTCCACCCTTGTCTTTTGTGTCTTATCAAATGTTGTCTCAGACCTTCGTCTTGGCATTTCTTGGCAATAACACACCCAACCCTAAATCTTTATCAAACGAATCTCTAATATTTTGTTTCCATGACCACACAAGACGTAGAAGTTTTATAATCCTGCATAAGAGGGACAAGACAAACACAAATGAAGGAGGACATCAGCTAAGGCAAACATGGTGTCAAGCTTATACACACACACACATATGAACATTAGTCAAAGAGGGATGTGGATGTGCCTTTACATGTGTTTATATATGAAATATCCTAATGTTATGTTATACAAGTGTCCTTGTTTGGTTTTTATATTTGAAATGTTAATGATGGAATAATTGCAAACCAAAGAGAGATGGTAATTTAAATAAAATAATAATCATCATCATCGTCATCGTAGTCATAATAGTCACACATCATCACATCATCATAGAAAACACATTTAGTAGCAAAGCTGTTACCCCATAATGTGTTTAGTTTAGCAAATATGCAAAGATCATGGGGTGGATTTCAGAGACGGCTATGTGTTGTACATATCCCAAGATAAGCACACCAAAAGTGTATGTTAAATGTTTGAAATATAAGGCATCCTTTTGTCCTCAAACTTTCTCTGGTCGTGTCCTCAAAATGTGTTTTATTGAGTATGATCTTCAAACTTTTCCTTGGCAAGACTGTCCCCCTAAAAATTATCATAAATGTATGATTGACCTTAATGTCTGCTGTGTCATTACATATTACCGAGCTGATGATAAGGAAAGGGATGTAATTAGTATAATTAAACTGAAATTATTAATGCTAAGGATATAACCCCTTATCCATCCAGCACGGAAGTTTCATTATCATTGAATATGCTGTAGTAGGATAATGTAAAAATTAAATTTTCAACAGGAAGTAAATTTGTTGAAACTAAAGGCCCTAATGAAGAACACACAAACACTAAGTTTAGGGAGAATTTAAAGGCAGGGAAATGAAAATGCATTCCATATAGGGTGAAGGAATTTATTAATAGACAAATTAAAGCGTTTTAAGTTAGGTCGGTCCGAATCTTGGAAACCCACCACCATGGGCTCGGTTAAAATATGGATGCTATATCTAGTTATAGACCAAATTGGACTGTACTTAGCACAGTCATTGAGAGCCATAACAGAACACTATATGCAAAATTTCAGCCAAATCGGACAAAAATTGAGGCTTCCAGGGGCTCAAGAAGTCAAATCGGGAGATCGGTTTATATGGGGGCTATATCAGGTTCTTGACCGATTTGGTCCGTACTAGCCAGAGTTGTTGGATGTCATAACAGAACTCTACATGCAAAATTTCAGCCAAATCGGACAAAAATTGAGGCTTCCAGGGGCTCAAGAAGTCTAATCGGGAGATCGGTTTATATGGAAGCTATATCAGGTTCTTGACCGATTTGGACCGTACTAGGCAGAGTTGTTGGAAGTCATAACAGAACACTACATGCAAAATTTCAGCCAAATCGGAGATAAATTGCGGTTTCCAGGGGCTCAAGAAGTCAAATCGGAAGATCGGTTTGTATGGGAGCTATATCAGGTTATAGACCGATTTGGACAGTACTTGGCACAGTTGTTGGAAGTCACAATGGAACACCACGTGCAAAATTTCAGACAAAACGGACAAAAATTGCGGCTTCCAGGGGCTCAAGAAGTCAAATCGGGAGATCGGTTTATATGGGAGCTATATCAGGTTATGGACCGATTTGGACCGTACTAGGCAGAGTGTTGGAAGTCATAACAAAACACTACATGCAAAATTTCAGCCAAATCGGACATAAATTGAGGCTCAAGAAGTCAAATCGGGAGATCGGTTTATATGGGAGCTATATCAGGTTATAGACCTATATACACCGTACTAGGCACAGTTGTTGGAAGTCGCAACGGAACACCACGTGCAAAATTTCAGCCAAATCGGACAAAAATTGCGGCTTCCAGGGGCTCTATAAGTCTAATCGGGAGATAGGTTTATATGGGGGCTATATCAGGTTATAGACCTATATGGACCGTACTAGGCACAGTTGTTGGAAGTCATAACAGAACGCTGCTTGCAAAATTTCAGCTAAATCGGACAAAAATTGCGTCTTCCAGGGGCTCAAGAAGTCAAATCGGGAGATCGGTTTATATGGGAGCTATATCAGGTTGATGACCGATTTGGACCGTATTTGGCGCAGTTATTGGAAGTCATAACAGTCCACTACATGTAAAATTTTAGCCCAATCGGACGAAAATTGGGGCTTGTGAGGGCTCAAGAAGTCAAATTGGGAGATCGGTTTATATGGGGGCTATATCACGTTATAGACCGATTTGGACCATGCTCGGCACAGTTGTTGGAAGTCATAACAGAACTCTACATGCAAAATTTTAGCGCAATCGGACGAAAATTGGGGCTTCCAGGAGCTCAAGAAGTCAAATCGCGAGATCGGTTTATATGGAAGCTATATCAGGTTCTTGACCGATTTGGACCGTACTAGGCAGAGTTGTTGGAAGTCATAACAGAACACTACATGCAAAATTTCAGCCACATCGGACATAAATTGAGGCTTCCAGGGGTTTAAGAAGTCAAATCGGGAGATCGGTTTATATGGGAGCTATATCTAAATATGAACCGATATGGCCCGTTTGCATTACCCAACGACCTACATCAATACTAAGTATCTGTGCAAAATTTCAAGCTGCTAGCTTTACGCGTTCAACTGCTATTGTGATTTCAACAGACGGACGGATCTTGCTCCATCGACTCAGAATGTCGAGACGATCAAGAATGTATATACTTTAGGGGTCTTAGTATATACATTCTTGATCGTCTCGACATTTTGAGTCGGTATAGCAAGGTCCGTTTTTATACCCACATCCTATGGTGGTGGGTATAAAAACGGCGCAACCGATTACCTTGAAATTTTCACAAATTGTGTAGGTTGGTCTGGAGGAAAACATAGGCCATATAATTTTTCAATATCGGAAGGGGGACGGACCCTCCCCCTAACCCTAAACGCACTACCCAAAAATAAAATTGCACCGATCGGGACAATATGGGACTTAAATGAAAGGTTTTCATGATTAGAGTACGAATTTCACATTAAAAATTCCGTCCAATTGACTGGGTGGCTGGTTTTCACGATTAGAGTACGAATTTCACATTAAAAATTCGGTCCAAGTGACTGGACGGTCGCCCCATCCCCAAAATCGACTAAAATACGTTTATTGGACGATCATGACAATATGGGGCTCGAATGAAAGGTATTCGGGAGGAGATTACGTATATGGTCAGGAAGGAGGTGAAGGCTATATAATTTGTTGATGTTGGAGGGGGCGGACCCTCCTCCGTTAAAATCAAAAGTGGGCCGATAAAGACATCCCCAAAATCGACCAAAATACATTTATTGGACGATCATGACAATATGGGACTCGAATGAAAGGTATTCGGGAGGAGATTACGTATATGGTCAGGAAGGAGGTGAAGGCTATATAATTTGTTGATATTGGAAGGGGGCGCACCCTCCTCCGTGAAAATCAAAAGTGAACCGAGCCAATATGGGTATCAAATGAAGGGTATTGGAGAGTAGAATAAGAATATGGCATTAATAACTGGGCCTAAGTAGTCATCGGGCCGCCCCAACCCCAAAATTCCTTCACACAAACATATTGAACGTTCCTATCAATATGGGTCTCAAATGGAAGGTTTTCGGCTTCCAGGGGCTCAAGAAGTCTAATCGGGAGATCGGTTTATATGGAAGCTATATCAGGTTCTTGACCGATTTGGACCGTACTAGGCAGAGTTGTTGGAAGTCATAACAGAACACTACATGCAAAATTTCAGCCAAATCGGAGATAAATTGCGGTTTCCAGGGGCTCAAGAAGTCAAATCGGAAGATCGGTTTGTATGGGAGCTATATCAGGTTATAGACCGATTTGGACAGTACTTGGCACAGTTGTTGGAAGTCACAATGGAACACCACGTGCAAAATTTCAGACAAAACGGACAAAAATTGCGGCTTCCAGGGGCTCAAGAAGTCAAATCGGGAGATCGGTTTATATGGGAGCTATATCAGGTTATGGACCGATTTGGACCGTACTAGCAGAGTGTTGGAAGTCATAACAAAACACTACATGCAAAATTTCAGCCAAATCGGACATAAATTGAGGCTCAAGAAGTCAAATCGGGAGATCGGTTTATATGGGAGCTATATCAGGTTATAGACCTATATACACCGTACTAGGCACAGTTGTTGGAAGTCGCAACGGAACACCACGTGCAAAATTTCAGCCAAATCGGACAAAAATTGCGGCTTCCAGGGGCTCTATAAGTCTAATCGGGAGATAGGTTTATATGGGGCTATATCAGGTTATAGACCTATATGGACCGTACTAGGCACAGTTGTTGGAAGTCATAACAGAACGCTGCTTGCAAAATTTCAGCTAAATCGGACAAAAATTGCGTCTTCCAGGGGCTCAAGAAGTCAAATCGGGAGATCGGTTTATATGGGAGCTATATCAGGTTGATGACCGATTTGGACCGTATTTGGCGCAGTTATTGGAAGTCATAACAGTCCACTACATGTAAAATTTTATCCCAATCGGACGAAAATTGGGGCTTGTGAGGGCTCAAGAAGTCAAATTGGGAGATCGGTTTATATGGGGGCTATATCACGTTATAGACCGATTTGGACCATGCTCGGCACAGTTGTTGGAAGTCATAACAGAACTCTACATGCAAAATTTTAGCGCAATCGGACGAAAATTGGGGCTTCCAGGAGCTCAAGAAGTCAAATCGCGAGATCGGTTTATATGGAAGCTATATCAGGTTCTTGACCGATTTGGACCGTACTAGGCAGAGTTGTTGGAAGTCATAACAGAACACTACATGCAAAATTTCAGCCACATCGGACATAAATTGAGGCTTCCAGGGGTTTAAGAAGTCAAATCGGGAGATCGGTTTATATGGGAGCTATATCTAAATATGAACCGATATGGCCCGTTTGCATTACCCAACGACCTACATCAATACTAAGTATCTGTGCAAAATTTCAAGCTGCTAGCTTTACGCGTTCAACTGCTATTGTGATTTCAACAGACGGACGGATCTTGCTCCATCGACTCAGAATGTCGAGACGATCAAGAATGTATATACTTTAGGGGTCTTAGTATATACATTCTTGATCGTCTCGACATTTTGAGTCGGTATAGCAAGGTCCGTTTTTATACCCACATCCTATGGTGGTGGGTATAAAAACGGCGCAACCGATTACCTTGAAATTTTCACAAATTGTGTAGGTTGGTCTGGAGGAAAACATAGGCCATATAATTTTTCAATATCGGAAGGGGGACGGACCCTCCCCCTAACCCTAAACGCACTACCCAAAAATAAAATTGCACCGATCGGGACAATATGGGACTTAAATGAAAGGTTTTCATGATTAGAGTACGAATTTCACATTAAAAATTCCGTCCAATTGACTGGGTGGCTGGTTTTCACGATTAGAGTACGAATTTCACATTAAAAATTCGGTCCAAGTGACTGGACGGTCGCCCCATCCCAAAATCGACTAAAATACGTTTATTGGACGATCATGACAATATGGGGCTCGAATGAAAGGTATTCGGGAGGAGATTACGTATATGGTCAGGAAGGAGGTGAAGGCTATATAATTTGTTGATGTTGGAGGGGGCGGACCCTCCTCCGTTAAAATCAAAAGTGGGCCGATAAAGACATCCCCAAAATCGACCAAAATACATTTATTGGACGATCATGACAATATGGGACTCGAATGAAAGGTATTCGGGAGGAGATTACGTATATGGTCAGGAAGGAGGTGAAGGCTATATAATTTGTTGATATTGGAAGGGGGCGCACCCTCCTCCGTGAAAATCAAAAGTGAACCGAGCCAATATGGGTATCAAATGAAGGGTATTGGAGAGTAGAATAAGAATATGGCATTAATAACTGGGCCTAAGTAGTCATCGGGCCGCCCCAACCCCAAAATTCCTTCACACAAACATATTGAACGTTCCTATCAATATGGGTCTCAAATGGAAGGTTTTCGGCAGTAGATTACGAATCTGGCATACAAAATCTGATGGAAGTATAGGGGGTCACCCCACCCCCTCAAAAACGCCTCAAATGGGCATATTAGCCAATGACGAATATATGGGACTCGATTTTTGTCTGTTCCGTAGAATCAAAAACGGCTGAACCGATTTTCTTAAAATTTTAGGAAATTGTGTAGGTTTGTCTGGAATGAAACATAGGCTTTATAATTTTTACATATCGGAAGGGAGGCGGACCCTCCCCCTTATCTCCAAAACACCACCCAAAATCAAGAGTGGACCGATCGCGACAATATGGGTATCAAATGAAAGGTATTGGAGACTAGAAAACGAATATCGTATTAAAATTGGGGTTCAAGTACCCAACGGGTCGCCCCAACCCCAAAACTCCTCTAAACATGCCAATATGGGACTCAAATGAAAAGTATTGGGTAGTAGATTACAAATATGGTATAAAAAATTAGGTCCAAGAAAGGGTCGTCCCACCCTCAAATACTCCCAAATAGGCATATTAGCCGGCCATGGCTATATGGGACTCAAATGAAAGATATTTGGGAGTAGATTGCGAATACGACATTAAAATTTGCGTCCAAGTCTAGTTGGGGCTTTTTCTCCTAAAAAAACGTCAAATAGGTTAATTGACCCATTATGAGAACATGGGACTCAAAGAAAGAGATTTGAGAGTAGAAAACGGAGAATGGAGCCAAGTATTTGGGGGTACGCCCTAAAGCACCCTTAAGCAAACTGAATATAGGGCTCAAATCAACGGTATTTGGGAGTAAAGAACGAATTTGAAATCTGTTTTCAGGGCAAAGTGCCGGTGCCCGCCCCAGTTCGGTTCATATTTACCGACCATGGCAATATGGGGCTCAAATTAAAGGGATTTGAGAGTAACACTCAAATTTAATTATGATATTTGAGGCGAAATGTCTGAGGTGCCATCCCTCCCCTAAAAAGCACTTCTCATTACCCTAATTTTCAAAAAAACCAGATATCGGAGATTGGTATCACCTGGACACCTTAAACAAAATACGGTTTATATTATTGGGCTCAGATGCCTCGGGGGCTATACAAAACCCGGCAAATGTATATATAGACCAACCACGACCATATAAGGCTCAAACGAAAGGTGCTTGAGAGAAAATAATGAAATTGAATATGCAATTGAAGAGTCATGCGTTTGGGGGTCACCCACTTCAAAATACCTCCCTAATCGGGCAAACTTCTCACACATCAATGAGTGCTTTCCGATTTAGGCTTAAACTCAATGATAAGGGACCTTTTTGGGATCTCTTTGGGGAGAATTTTGTACATGACCATGCATGGCATGGTACCTCGCAAATGTCGCCAGCATTAAGAGGGCATAACCACCGCTTTAAAACTTTTTCGGTGTTCTCGCCAGGATTCGAACGCAGGCGTTCAGCGTCAAAGACGGACATGGGCTACAGTGGCACGAATTTGGTTCGGCTCGTTTTCTATAAAAATGAAATTTTTACATAATTTTGTATAAAATAAAAATTAGAAAAAATTTTTTCTGAAAAAAAATTTTTTTTTTTTTGAGAAAATTTTTTGAACTATTCTTTTATTCATTTGGTTTTGTGTTCATTCTATTTAACTAGCCTTTTTTTCTCCCTTCTCTTATCACCTCCATGTTAAAATTCACTGTTGTCCCATGGATTTTCCCCTCCAAAAAGGTATGCAACACATTGTCCGCCTAAAAGTAGGCAATTGTTTTTCTTCTTAAGACATAAAACTTACAACGTTTTGCGTAATTATATTAAGGAAATTATATTACCCCATGTAAGAGTTTGTGCAATAAAAGTTACATATTTCCCTATTTTTTTTTGGCAATGCAACCAGGTTTATAAGCCCTTAAAGCTTACCTCAAATTGCCTTTGGATTATTGTTTGCGCAGTTACATCGCATGTCGTTGATGCATTATGGCAGATTTTTATTTGCCTTCTTCCTCTGCCAACATCTAAACTTTTCTTTTTTTTTTTTTTTTTGATTGTTTACAATAAACAATACGACCATACGGCCATAAACAATGCACGTTGGGTTTGTTCGGTATTGTTGTGGCGGAGGAATGGTGAGGCCTAAGTCTTTGTCAAATTTTATTAAGGTTCAGTTCAGCCTAAAAGTATACTCTGCATTTTATGCTGGGCACGATTTTCAATAAAATATGTAAACTTGTTTGTTGTTAATTAAATTTTTTAGGTGCTCAATGGCAACGGGAAAACGACCGACCATTCACTAAACCGCACTGATACGGTTGAAGTCGACTCTTTAGTATATCTGTATGCCTATGTATAGAGGCATTTTGGTTATTGTTACTTTGTCAGAGGGTATTAAGCTGTTGTAGCAGAGGGTGGGATGTTTGGTTGCTTCCTGGAATTGTGGTTTTTAGTCAATGTTTACATTACTTGCTACCTACCACCCAAGTATCCTGCTATCCCAAAGTGTTGTATGGGTGAGTGAGTGTGTGCAAGTGTTGGACCCAAATTGAAAGGGACTCTGAAATATGCCATAACTTAAGGCAGTTTTAGGCCGCACATCATTCATTCATGCCTTCCAGATATTTGCCATTCGCCTCAATCACCACGAACAACGAAATAAAAAAAAACGAAAGAGGAGACGAGTAAGAAATGAAAGGAAAAGGAAATATTTTATGAAACGAAAACACTGCCTTTAGCTCTGAAATTTCTTGTGCGCCAACTTAAGGTCATGCATATGAATGTCTAAAACTACGTTGGCCTTTTTGGGAGGTGGACGTGGGGCAGTGGAAGGCAGGGTTGCAACCGAGGCAAAATTTTTGGAGAGAAATTCTCAAAATTTGAAAAAAAATCTCAAAATGTAAAAATTTTCCAAAATGTCTGAAAAATTTGAAAATTATGAATTTTGAAATTTTTTTTCAAAATTCGATGCACAAATATTTAAGAATTTTTCACAATTTTTATCACATTTATGAAATTTTTTTTTTAATATTTTGCCTTCGATCTAGCTCTGTCCGTCCGTCTGTCTGTCGAGAGCACGCTAACTTCAGAAGAAGTTAAGTTAGAAGCTTAAAATTTTGCGCAAATACTTCTTATTAGTGTAGGTCGGTTGGGTTTGTAAATGGACCCAATCGTTCCATGTTTTGATATAGCTCCCATATAAACCGATCTGGGATTTTGACTTCTTTAGCCTCTAGAGGGCGCAATTATTATCCGATTTGACTGAAATGTTGCATGAGGTGTTTTTTTATGGCTTCCAACAACTGTGTCAAGTATGGTCCAAATCGTTTCTTTACCTAATATAGCTCCCATATAAACCGATCTGGGATCTTGGCTTCTTGAACCGCTAGAGGGCGTAATTATTAACCGATTTGGCTGAAATGTTGCATGTGGTGTTTTATTATGGCTTCCAACAACTGTGCTAAATATGGTTCAAATCGGTCTATATAGCCTAATATAGGTCCCATAAAAACCGATCTCCTGATAATATTTTTAAGCCTCCAGAGGGCGCAATGCAAATACGATTTGGCTGAAATTTTGTACAACGACATCTTTTACGACCTTCAGAATACATGACAAATATGGTCTGAATCTGGACGGATTAATCCATAACCTGATATCGATCCCACATACACAGCTCTTCCGATTTTACTTTGTGAGCCACTATAGACCACAATTTTTTAAAATTTAAATTTTTTTTAAAATTTGAATTTTTTTTTTAAATTTGAAAATTTTACAATTTTTTTTTTGTTTCTCTTTCGAGACGAGCTCAATGATCGGAGATGCAAATAGAAAAAGAAAGCCAAATTTACTTAAAATTTTTTCAAGATTTGAAAATTTTTCAAAATTTTAAATTTTTTTCAGAATTTGAAAATTTTTTCAAGGTTGAACTTTTTTTGAAAATTGAAATTTGCTTAGAATTTGAAAATTTGTTTTAAAATTGAAAAATTTTTTTAAAATTGAAAATTTTTTTTAAAATTGAAAATTTATTTTAAATTGATTTTTTTTTTTAAATTGAAAATTTTTTTAAAATTGAAAATTTTTTTTAATTGAAAATTTTTTTAAAATTGAAAATTTTTTTAAAATTGAAATTTTTTCTAAAATTTGAAAATTTTTTTAAAATTGAAAATTTTTTACGATTTAAAATTTTTTTGAAGTATGAAATTTTTTTGAAATTTGGACAAATAAATCCAACACAAAACATATTTTTTAAAAACTTTCTATAAAAATGAAATTTTTTAAAAAAAATTTCCTATACAAATACGGTTTTGAAAAAAAAAATTTCTTTAAAAATCGTTTAAGACAAGATTTTCTAAACAAATAAAATTTTAACTGTCAATGAAAATTACGGAAATTTTTTTTAGCAAAATTTTGCAAAATAAAATAACCTTTTTTTTTATAAAAATTCCATGTTGACTAATTTTTCTACAAAAAAGACACATAAATATATTTGTTGCCTGCTTTTTGCTCCATATTCCTCCTTCCCAAAAGTATGCAACACAATTTCAGCCTAAAAGCAGGCAATTTTTTCTAAAAAATTACTAAATTTTTTTTAAAATTTAAAATTTTTTCAATACTGAAATTTTTTTCCAAAATTGAAATTTTTTTCAAAATTTAAATTTTTTTCAAAATTGATTTTTTTTAAATTTAAAATTTTTTCAATATTGAAAATTTTTTCAAAATTGAAAATTTGTTCAAAATTGCAACATTTCTTTAAAATTGAAAGGTTGTTCAAAATTTTAAATTTTTTCAAAATTTTAAATGTTTTCAAAATTTAAAATTTTTTTCAAAATTGAAGATATTTTTAAAATTGAAAATTTTTTTAAAATTTTCAATGTTTTCAAAATTTAAAAATTTTTTAAGTTGAAAATTTTTCTTAATTTAAAATTTTTTCAAAATTTAAAATTTTTTCAAAATTTAAAATTTTTTCAAAATTTAAAATTTTTTCAAAATTTAAAATTTCTTCAAAATTTAAAATTTCTTCAAAATTTAAAATTTTTTCAAAATAAATTTTTTCAAAATAATTTTTTTTTTCAAAATTGAAAATTTTTCAAATTTGAGATACCATGTTCACTAATTTTTCTGAAAAAAAAAAATGTTGAAATGCTTTTCTTAAAAATTTTTTAAGTTGAAAATGATTTCAAAATTTAAAATTTTTTCAAAATTTAAAATTTCTTCAAAATTGAATATTTCTTCAAAATTGAATATTTTTTCAAAATAAATTTTATTTTCAAAATTTAAAATTTTTTCAAATTTGAAAATTTTTTTAAAATTGAGATACCATGTTGACTAATTTTTCTACAAAAAATATGTTGAAATACTTTTTGTGCCTGCCTTTTGCCCCATATTTCCCCCTCCAAAAGTATGCAACACAATTTCAGCCTAAAAGCAGGCAATTTTTTCTTAAATAGATATATTTTTTCAAAATTTAAAATTTTTTCTAAATTAAATTTTTTTCAAAATTGAAAATTTTTAAAATTTGGAATCGTTTTTTCAGTAGTGCAACTTTTTTTAAAATAATTTTTTTTAATGCGTTAATTCCTTGCCGTTTATCATGAGTTTTGTTTTTCATTATTTAAAGAAATGGTAACTCTAAAAGAGTACACTTACCCAAAAGCGTATAGGCCAATAATAAAGCACAAATGCCCAAATTGGTTAGCACAGCCGACCAAAAGGTCTGCACATTGCGACGACTATGGCCTTTGTGTCCTTTCTTGTGCGTGTAGTTGTTGGCCGACGATTTCATTGATATCGATGAGGATTTGGTTGAGTTACGTCCTCCTCGATTGTTTGGCCCTGACGACGATGAACCACCACCACCACCAAAGCAGGAGCAACATTTCGGTGAGGCGGGTCGGTGATGTAAATTACTTCTACTGCTTGTCTTGCTGGAGTTGGCAGTGGTACTGTGAAGATTCAAAGGCACTGTACTGCTGCTGGGTGTGTTGATGTTGGTGCAATTGCTGGGCACCGCAATGGCTGAGGCGGCGCAGGGTGCAGATGTTGATGATGACACTGACACTGAGGCGACTGATGCTGCTGCTGCTGCATTCAGGTTGGCGGGTGTTTGTAATTTGGCAGAACTCTTAAGGGTACCACATGTTGAGGCATCCACCAAGGAGCCGGTAGGGAGGGCCGTCACTGCCGAGGTTGGACCCAAGGATAAATTACTAGGTGGCGGTGGTATTGACATATGTGCAGCTGATACTAGGGGTGAGGAGGCATGATGCGAGGACATATTGGATCCAACAGGCGGCGGAGGCGATGTCAGTGCTGTCATGGAGGAAGCTGATGGAGGTGGTGGTGGCCCCGGTCCCATGCCTTGTGGTGGTGGAGGCATAATGACCGCACTTGACGTTGACGTGGGATATTTCAAAATGCCCGGTGGCATGCCTGTTTGCCCTGTATTGCTGGGGCCCAGGCCACCCTCAATGTCTTCCAAGGTGGGCATGGGCAGCAAAGGTGTCTTAAATGTCGTTGTCGATGAGTTGGGCGTTGATATGTTTGTGGCCATCATGGACCCACCCGAAGAGGTGGGTGGTGGTGGCATCATGCCTATTGTCACATATGATGAGGGTACATTTACATACTCCCCGCTGGAGTTGAGGGAAGACGACATGGCCGTGGTGCATAGCGAGTTTGCGGAGGATGAGCCTTGTGGGGGTGCCGGTATTCCAGAGACCAGGGAGTATTGTTGATGCTGCGAGGGATCCATATTCATGTTGGCAATAGTTTTGCATTTGTGGTCATTGGGTAAAGCGCACCCATCAATGTGGGAGGGTTAACGTTGGTTATGCTTGTTTCCTTTTTGATAATGGCCAGGTTTCCGGAGTGTCTTTCAGTCCCTCGTTTGGGTTGAGTTTTTCTTTTCCGGTTTTGCTGGCAGTTTTTCTTCCGTTTTCGTTTATTATGGAAAGTGATTAAAATTGTGTCTCTTCTCCTCCCCCATTAGTGTGCTTTTGTTTGTGGTGTACTCTGGGCCCAGCAGCAGGTCAGTCTTCCTTTTTTGGGTTTTTTGTGTTTTTGTTATTTTTTGGCTGTGCAACTTCATGGACCGTGAAATTCTATAATGAAAGAAAAGCAAGAAAACATCAGAAAAAAATAAAGCAATTAGTTTTATTGCACATAATTGGATGAAGGTATTTTTCACACCAACGCCCCCTACTGGACTATAGAGGATTTTCAAAGATCCTAACAAATCGATATTGTTCATTTTTTTGTGTGTTAAATTTGGCCCGTAAATGACAATCACATTGCTAAATGGAAGTTTTGGTTCAGTTTTGTATTTTTTTTTGTATTTGCTTCCTACAAAAATGAAAAATGGAAAGCAAAACTGTAGAAATTTTCCAATTATTTGCGCTTCGATAAAGAGCCCAAAGTAATTGGATTAGTATAAGAAATTAAAAGAAAGAAATTGAAAGACTTTTAAGTTGAACTTAAAAAAGTTCAAAATATAAAAAGCCTTAAGGTAGGCAATGTTTTTTTTTTTTTTTTTTGAAAAAGAATCCTCAACTCAATAGGAAAATAAATTAAGGAAATTATTTTTAGGAAAAAAAAAAACAAAACAGGAATTCAATGTAATTTCTAGAACAAGGTAAGCTTCAGCAAAAAAAGTGTGAAAAGCCTTAAGAATTGTTTCTAAGAAATGAAGCCTAAAACTAGGCAGCATTTTTATGAACAAACATAAATTAGCACTGGAACAAGAGTTTTAGGAATTTGTTTAAAAGCTGAAATAAAATGGAAATCAATTTAATTGGTGTTACACACAAAAAATAAATAATACCAAGCAAAACATCTCTAAGCATGTTGTAAAGTGTTTAGCCTAGAAGTAGGCAGAAAAAATTTAACATATTTTTTTAAAGTAGTTTTGAAAATTTCTCGTGAATAATCTCTGTATAAAAATAAAAAAAGAAATGACTATAGAAAAATTGTTTAAAGAAAATGTATAGAAAATTGTGAGAGCCATAAGGAGCATAAAACAGTTGTAAAGCCTTAAAGTAGGCAACATTTTAAAAAAGGTTAGAAAATTCTTTTGTGTTTTTTTTTAAGAAATTGTTCAAAACAGTATAAACAATGTAAACCGTGTTAACTTTCCCACAAAAATATAATAATCGAACAATTTTTTTTTAAATTTTCTGTAGCCTAAAAGTATACCCTATATTCACGAATTTTTTTTTTATAAAGAAATGATATGATATACATATGTGGAACAAGAAAACATTAATGAAAAAGCTTAACAAGCAAAATAATAATATTTTATCTATCCTAAGGTAATAAACCCTTTAAATAGGCAATGCTTTTTTTAAGAGTATTTCTTTGACAAGCTTTTAGAATTTATTTCAGGTTATAAACCGATTCAGACCATATTTGGCGAGGGCATAGAAGAAGTCACTGTGCAAATTTTTAGCTTAATCGGATAACAATTACGCGCTCCAGTGGTTAAGAAAGTAACATCGGGAAATTGGTTTATACGGGAGCTATATCGGGTTATGGACCGATTCAGAGCATATTTGGCACATTTGTTAGCCGGCATAGATACAGTGACTGTGCCAAATTTCTGCAAAATTTCGCCCTCTAGAGAACCCTCTGAGAACCAAGAAAGTACATACATATTCTTGATCGGCTTGATATTCTTAGTCGATTTAGCCATGTCTGTCCGCCTGTCTGTCGAAACCACGCTAACTTTTGAAGGAGAAAAGCTAAGTGCTTTAGATTATGCATAAATACTTGTTTTTGTTGCAGGTCGGTTGGAATTGTAAATGGACCAAATCGGTCCATGTTTTGGTGTAGCTGTTATATAAACCGATCTTGGATATTGACGTCTTGAGCCTCTAGAGGGCGCAATTCTTATCCGATTTGGCGGAAATTTTGCATAAAGTGTTTCGATCTGACTTCGAACAACTCTGCCAAGTTTGGCCCAAATCGGCTCCTGATAAAGCTTCCATATAAAACGATCTCAGATCTTGACAACTTTACCCTCTAGGGGGCGCAATTATTCTCAGATTTGGCTGAAATTTGGCACCAAGTGTTTTACTTCAACTTCCAACAACTCTGCCAAGTATGGTCTCAATCGGTTCATAACATGATATAGCTCGCATATAAACCGATCTCGGATCTTGACTTCTTGAGCCTCTTGAGGGCGCATTTCTTTACGGTTTGGCTGAAATTTGGCACCAAGTGTTTTACTTTAACTTCCAACATTTCTGCCAAGTACGGTTGACATCGGTTCATAACCTAATATAGATTCCATATAAACCGATCTCAGATCTTGACTTCTTGTGCCGTTAGAGGGCGCAATTATTTTCCAATTTGGCTGGAATTTAGCATGAAGTGTTTTGTTCTAACTTCTAACAACTCTGCAAAGTATGGCCTAACTCTGTTCCTTAACCTCATATAACTCCCATATAAACCGATCTCAGATTTTGACTTCTTGAGCCTATAGAGGGCGCAATTATTTTCCAATTTGGCTGGAATTTAGCATGAAGTGTGTTGTTCTAACTTTTAACAACTCGGTCAAGTATGGTCTAAATCGGTTCACTACCTGATAAAGCTCCCATATAAACCGATCTCGGATCTTGACTTCTTGGGCCGCTAGAGGGCGCAATTCTTATCAGATTTGGTTGGAATTTTGCATGAGGTGTTTTGGTTTGACCACCAACAACTATGCCAAGCATGGTTCAAATCGGTTTATAACCCTGATATACCTCCCATATAAACCGATTTCGGATCTTGACTTTTTGAACCTCCAGTGGGCGCAATCATTCTCCGATTTGGTTGAAATTTGGTGGTTTGACCTCCAACAACTATGCCAAGTATGGTCCAAATCGGTTCATAACCAGATATAGCTTCCATATAAATCGATCTGGGATCTTGACTTCTTGAGCCGCTAGAGGGCGCAATTATCGATTTGGCTGAAATTTTACACCATGAATTCCACTTTGGTCTCCAACAGCTAAACCAAGTATGGGCGCAATCGGTTCGTAACTCGGTATAGCTGAAACAGCATTGCAATTCTTATCCATTATACTTTGTTTGTCTATATCGGCCAAAGAACTGGACAAATTCGATACATGGCTGAGAGTGTATAAGATTTGGCCCAGTCGAACTTAGCAGGCTTTAACTTGTTTTTTAATACAAATAACAAACTTTTCCGTTCGTTACAAACATTTTGATTTTCTTTTGCTTAACAAAGCGGAAAATTTTTATTTTAGAACACCTAAAAGTAGGCACTATAATTTAAATAGACATATATATGAAATTTTTGTTTAAATAAGGTACTCAAGGTGTTGTGTTAGATAAAGGAAGTGTTTTTATTTGTCCTGCTAAACTGCGAAGTGCATCGATGGCTGGATTGGTACTGGGTTCGAACTAAAATCTGGGAGAAAGGCAAAAGTTGGATGCAGCCGACTATGTAATGCCCTACGTCAATGAGTCTACCTACTCATTTTAAACATTTTAATACATAGAACCTGCGTCTAAATCTAAGCAGACTTAAATTTTTTATACCTTTTGAAATATGGACTAGAACATTGCTTGTTTTTTTTAAGATAGGATCTTATTTGTGGCTACTGCAGCCTTAAAAGCGTTTAACGACTAAAAGATGTATATGAGAGCTATATTTACGCACACATATTGGGACGTCAAATAAAACACCTTATGCCGAAATTTGTAAAGATCGTACGGAAATTGTGGTCACTAAAACCTTAAAAGGCCATATCGGACGAAAGATACATAAGGGAGTTATATCTTAATCTGAACCGATTTCGTATAAAATCAATAGCGTTGGACCAAAAAAGTGATTTGTGTAAAATTTTACGACAAACGGACCACGTAAAAATATGAGGCTAGAGGCTCTATTCTCTTTGTTTGGGGATCATCATCCCGCATTAAGTTTGGGAACCGATACCTTCGCCTAACTTTGGGGACAGAACCAACTAAAATGCCATTGAAGAAGGGCTGGGTTGAATATTTTTCTAATTTCACTTAGTAGGGGAAAAGGCAAAAGAGTTAGTTCCCACTCCTTCACCTCCACAATTATTGTTTATTGTTATTAATTTTGTAAGCCATTTACTTTATTGAGAATATACTCAATAAATGCTCAAGTTGAATTCCTTTGAATACAACTTAATAACAATTCCAAGGTCAGTGGTAAAAAATACTTTTATTTCTATTGCCCAAGTAACACAATTTCCAAGAACTTATTTAATTAGTACCATACCAATAATGATGTGCTCTTGTTTACCTGTGGCGTTGACAATAAAACTTTGTTCATTACTAATTCAAATGCAATTAGCCAAGTAAATTTCCTATTAAGGGCATTGGAAAAAGTTTTATTTAACATATAATTATAGAACTTAAGAGCAGACTTTGTGGGGTATTAGGTGACGCCATCATAATATTCATTAATTCATGGCATACCTTTAGGCTGGCTAGAAAATCTTTTTTATAGTAATTGTTTCTTAGCAATAATTGTTTTCAAAGTAATTTGATAATATTTTGTATGGCATAGATTGTTTCTCAAAAGTATTGCAGTATACTGGAGCATATTTCCAAATGTTGTATTAATTTTTTGCCTGATTGTATGCTATATTTTTGCAGTTTTAACCACCTTACATCTAAGCTCTATGCAACACTTAAAATTAATTGAAAAATTTCAATTCTACTTAGTCTTGTTTACATCAACAGTTTTATTATTTCAAATATTTTGTTTCCTTTTAGAAGTTACAAGGCAAAGAGCTTTTATGCTCTCTGCCAATATGTTAACCATAAAAAGCAATATTACTCATTATAGTAGCAAAATCTGTACTTCAATTTTACGATTTCTATTAAAATGCCAAAGCCTTGTATACATTCCTAAAAGGCTCATTGAAAATATTTCGCCCAAATGTATGCTTTAAATTTTGCTTCCATCTTCATGTGAACAACTAAAGCCAAAATGCATTGCGGTTTTATGCTCTTTCATTTAGCTTACATTGTATATCTCAAATCTCTTAGTTAAATGTATATTGCAATCCTTTCAAGATCTTATTGAACCTTAAACTTCTTTATCTATGTTACTGCCTAAAAGTATGCCAAATTTTAATTATCTAGAAAAATTTTGCAAAAGACTTACCACACACAAAATGCCAGAGCCTAGGATGTGTTTAAAACCTCAAAAGGAAATGTAACATCTATTCATTCAAGTGAAGCCCAAAAGTAGACTCTCTAAAAAGCCATAAAGTGTTTTTGTTTTCTCTGTAAAATGCATAGCAGCATAAAAGTAGGCAATCATAGTTTTGCATGTTTGCAATTCAAATAGTAAATTGTGTAAAATTCCTAACTCTGTTTCTGTTATTCATGTTGGCAATTGTCAGAACATGACAAGATGATTTTTTCTCTCTCTCTCTCTCTTTACCGCAGTTGCCAGTATGGCCATGGGAAAAGGAGGGAAGATGCACATGAATAAGCCATGGGCATACAAATTTTGTGCTTCATTCTATACTGAAATGTAAATGGCCATTGCTGTTACTGTGCATGGTTGTTATGCAAAACAGGTAGGCTAGCAGGGATAAACTTAAATGCCTCAACTCTATTATAGGCCAGGCACTTCTCATGTGACTGCTGCTGCTACTGAACTGAATTTTCATTATGTGGCCATATACTTGAAACCTTGTTTTCGCTGCATACTTTGAGGCGTATGATGTAAATGTTTTTGAGTATATCAGTTTCGAGTGGGCAAAAAGCGAAAGTAACTGTCTAAAGCCAGGCTGTTAGGAACTTGGCCCCAAATGCCGCACTCAGGTAGTTGGGCTTTCCATATCCCCAACTGCAGCTACGCACCGGAAGCATAAAAGAGCCTAAAAGCATGTAATTAAAAATAAAACACAATCCAAGAGTAGAACAACAACAATAACAACAGCAGCAAGATTTTTAATGCAGGCCACATAAACTCAACAATGACAGCAATACTTGTCCGTACGGTACTCTACTAGAGGCGCTCAGATAGAAAGCCATGAAAAATGTGGGCAAAGGTTAAGGATTTGTTAAAAAGTTAAAACCTGTTTGGTGTTGGGGTGGAGAGAGGGCTATTAGGTGAAGTAACATTCTTAGGATGTAGCCAGAAAACATCACTTGCTTAGTTGCTGCAAACGCCAATATTGGATTTTGGTTTTAACGTTGTGCATGGCCTTTTTAAAATTTAAAGCATGCCATTAGGCGAAATGTTGGCATTAGGGATTTTTCAAATCGAAAGTCTATGTTGAGGAAAAAGATTTATGATTAAGTTAAAAACTGCAATACTTTTGATGGAAATTTGAAATTTTTCGAAATATTTTGATTTGTTTTAACTAAAATAAATTTTTTTTTTCATTAAAATTTTACGAAATTTTTACACAACAAATATTTTCATGAAGCTATTCTTTCCCAAGGGAAAGGGTACTAAAGCTATCCTTTCCCGAGGGAAATGGTACTAATGCTAGCTTTAGTAAGAGAAGGGTAGCTTTAGTACCCTTAACCCTGGGAAAGGGTGGCTTTTTTTACCCTTTCTGTTGAGGAAGGGTAATTTTGGTATCATTTTCCTTGAGCAAAGGTAGTTTTAGTACCCTTTCCCTTGAGGAAGAATGGTGGTAGTACCCTTTTCCTTGAGAAAGGGTAGTTTTTGTACCCTTTCCCTTGAGGAAGGGTAGTGGTAGTACACTTTCCCTTGAGAAAGGGTAGTTTTTGTACCCTCTACCTTGAGAAAGGGTAGGTTGGGTACCCTTTTCCTCTGGAAAAGTTGGTTTTAATAGCCTTTCCCTTGAGGAGGGGTAGTTTTAATGCTCTTTCCTTTGTGGAAGGGTAATTTTAATGCCCTTTCCCTTGGGAAAGGGTAGTTTTAATACCCTTTCTCTTGGGAAAGAGTTGCTTAAGTACCCTTTCCCTTGGTGTTTGAAGTGTTTTTCGGTTGTTTTCTCCGTTTTCCTTTACCAGGATAGACCTCAAAAGGGTAGGAGTTTGAAACCTGCCTTCGACGTAGATCTCAATGCTTTCGTGATTTCGGCATGGGACTCATAATAGCCGGGTACATCCAGTAAATCATATTTGATTCTTGCAGAATAACCTGCTGCTAGACAATAGGTGTAGTTTCACAATGCCTTTAGTGTATGTATCCTCGTATTTTTTTTCAAGTACAGTTTAGAATGGATGACCGGGTTCATAAATTTGCATGCCGTCCAGAGAAGGTAATCTAAAATCTTCTTATCTTATAAAGAGCAAGAGTTACGTTTTCCTTAGGCAATTTCTCAACCCATTGCTCATTGTCCTTCTCTACAGTTTCCTCAGTAACCTTTCCATGACCTCTTGAATGGTTGACAGTAATTTGACTTCGTCCATCCCTGTTAAGATCCAAAAGCACTTCGTGCATTTGGAATTTCTAAAAACCCCTTGAAAACACTCCTCCTAGAGCCGATCCCCTTGAAACGCACCCAACGACCACTCTCTCGCTAGTTTGCGTTGATAATACTGCGGCATATCAAATAATTCTTCCTTGAGAGATGTTCGGGTGGACCCCTGGGGGGTTCTGGACAGCGACATGCGAATCTAACTTCATTTTGTTAACAGTGCCTTATAATCCAAAAAGGGACGTCTCGACGTCTTCGCACAACTTTAGTGAGGGCCTTCCAGTATATCTTCGGCTTACATTTAAGGCATTCCTGCAGTAGTGCCGAGATAATTCCGCCCAGTCCGAGCGATTTAAGTGCTAACAAGTGTAAACACCCGAACTCCTCCTGACTGCCTCGAAATGCCTCTTCATCAAAAGTTCCATTGTCTGCTGGTTGTTCCGGCAAAAGTCTTAACCTCACTCCTTAGGGTAGAAAGACCATCCTGATCTCTCCATTCCCTTGGTGTATACGAGTATACGACCATGCCATGGTTGCTCTCAAAATATGTCTCGGCCATAGCGGGGTAATTCTAAGAGATTCCTGCAGTAGTGCCGGGATATTTCCGTCAGATCCTGGTGATATAAGTGGTGAAAAGTGCAAAGCTCCCACATTATCTTGTCTTGTCACCGATGAGATTTTCCGTAGAGGCATCTGCTGTGGGTAGTGTGATATTTTCATCACCGAACTCCTCCTTATTACCTCGAAATGCCTCTTCAAAAGTTCCATTATCTGCTGGTTGTTCTTGGCAAAAGTTCTGACTTAGGGCAGATAGACCATCCTGATCTCTCCATACCCTTGATGTACACGACCATGCCAAGGTTGCTTAAAAAATCCATTTCAGCCATAGCAGGGTAATTTTAAGTGATTTCTGCATTAGTGCCGGTGTAATTTCGTCCGTTCCGGGTGATTTAAGTCCTAAAAGTGGAAATCTCCCACATTATCTTCTCCTCTTCAACACTATCACCGATGAGATCAGCTTCTGTGAGTATTGTGATATTTTCATCACCGAACTCCCATTGGGTGCCTCGAACTACCTGCACATCAAAAGTTCTATAGCTTGCTGGTTGGAAATGCAAATTTGCCCATGAACATTCCATTAAGGAACAGTGGCAAACTTCTCACATATCAATGAGTGTTGTTCGATTCAAGTTCAAGGTCAATGATAAGGGGCCTCCTTTTTATGGGCAGAAGTTTTTTCATGGTTCATTTTTTCAAGTTCCATTGTCTCCTGGTTGTTTTTGGCAAAAGTCCCGGCTTCCCTCCTCAGAGAGCAAGTTCCGGCGGCATCCTTCAAAAGCATTTTGCACAACCAAAAGGCCTTATCAATACATTCCAATTCTGCACAGAAACTTCCTGGCCCTCTATAACACTCCAACCAATCTTTTTCTCTGTTCTATTTGCCTCCTGCTTCAAACCTAACTTTCACCATAAACTTTTGTTCAAATTTCATTTAAACGAAAAATTTACCAAATTTTTTTTTTGTTTCATAGAAATTTTCACTAATTTAAAATTTTAAAGCCTACTTTTCGGCTTCTTAATTTATTCGATGCCTCCGCTTTGGTGATTTCTCTGAATGCAGACTAATTTTTTAAATTAGGTCTGCCCTTATTGTGTTAGCTAAATGTAATACAAACTTGACATACTTAGCAGCAATAGCTCTCAGAGTTCTATTTTCATTCTTGTTGTTATATCTACCTAAAGGCATGGCAACATTTTGTTCTAATGATATTTGTTGATATTTACTAAAGCATACTTTTAGACGGCGACATAAATAAAACAGGCCAAAGTTTCTAAATAAAATTTATTCAATTAAGAACAAAAGTTGTAGCTTGGCGCTTGGCTAATTGTAACATTTCAGCAACATGTTCAGTGGCTGAGCTCAACAGCTGTTGCAGCTGCTTGAAAATGAGTGAGGGGGTGGTATATGGAAATTCGCATAATAAGTATGACAAAATGGTTAAAGGGCGTAGAGGGCGACATTTGGTCACTAAAAAAACAAAAGAAAAAAATAATTAACTTTGGGACTTAATAAATTTTAATTAAAAGACTAGGCAAAAATCTGCTTGTTTTTGAAAGCAAAGTTTTCATTTATTAAAGCATACTTATAGGCGACAACTTTAAATGTGTGCATAATGAAATCTAGTTTTGAAGTTGCTTTTGCTATCGCAAAGTCTCCACCCAGTGCTGCTGCTTCATAAAAACAATTTAATTAATTATGAAATAAAATATTTCTATACAAATTTCCTATCACAAAGTTTTCCTTAGATGCTTTTAATGAATCTAAGTTAAAACTTTTACTTTTCGTTGTATATTCAGGGCTCTTTAGTCTTAATTTCAACTAAATTCAACTGAAAGTGTGCCATGAAGTTCAAGACAAATTAAATTTTTCTATATGCTTTGTTTTCGCTTCTACTGACAAGAATAATTTGGACTAGAAGAAATATTTTGCTTGTATCTGCCGCAGGTATCAAAGGATAAAGGCGCAGGGGGGTTATTCCTTTAGTAATTTTGCATTCAGTAGAACAGCTGGTGTTGGCAGTGGCAATGGCGATGGTGATGATGATGACGTTGCCCTGCAGCCATTTGTTGATATTTCAAGGGGCCTTTGTGTTCCAGTTTTGCGAATGTCATATTAAAGTTGAGTGCCGAATTCGTAGAGTGAAAAGCAAAGTGTACTACCTAAGGGCTTAGTTACAAACATTGAAGGCCTATTTATGGCTACCAGTTGCAAAGGAGTGACAATAGCAGTTGGAAAAAGAAGCTTTAAGTTAGGAAATCCATAATTTCTAGATAATTTGGTGAAAGGAAAAACAAAGGCGAGCTGAGAAAGGCCCAGAGCAAATCCTAGAGCCAGAAGTGGTTGTCGCTGGTATATATTCTTCAGAGGTTATCGGGGAAATTGTGTCTGGGTCCAACATCCTTTGGGCGATAAACAGTTTCTACTCCTTTAAGTCGCCAGCCCCTGATGATGTATCATCGATTGAATTACAAGCTGTGTCCGAGAGATGGTTCGTTGGCTTACGGAGATATACACTCCCTAAAATTATGTGGCCTAATCTAGATTTAACGACGTCTACCGCTCTGCTATCGCTGGCTAAAATTGACGTCTCAGTTATTGTGTCTGCCATGACAGTTGCCTATCTGATCGGAAAACATGCTGACAGTTGAGGAAAAAGAGACTTTAGCCTCTAGAGGGCGCAATTATTATCCGATTAATTTTATAGTTTTCACAAATGACTTCTGCTTTGACCTCCAACATTTATATCAAGCATGGTCCGAATCGGTCAATAACCTGATGTAGCTCCCACATAAACCTATCTTTCGATTTGACTCCTTGAGCCTCAAGAGCGAGCAAAACTTTTCAGCAGAAATCTTCACCATCTAAATCAAGTATTGTTCAAATTGGTTCACAACCTGATATAGCTTTCACATAAATCGCCCTCTACAGGGCGCCATTCTTATCCAAATTGTCTGAGATCTTGCACGGTAAACTCTGCTGTGACTTACAATATCTATAACAAGTATGGCCTTACAAAATCTATATCAAGTATGGCCCAGATCGGTGCATAACCTGATATACAATAGCTCTCATATAGGCCGATCTCACGATTTCATTTCCCATGCCTCTAGAGAGCTCCATTCTTATCCGCATTCGGTGAAATCTTGTACGATGAACTTTGCTGTTATCTCCAACACCTGGACCAACTATGATTCAAGCCAGTCCATAACCTGAATCTTGCACGATGACCTCTGCTGTGACTTCCAACATTTATACCAAGTATGACCCAGATCGGTTCATAAGCTGATTTTGCTCTCATATAGACCAATCTCCCGATTTGACTTCCTATGCCTCTAGAGGGCGCCATTCTTTTCCGAATTCGCAAAAGTCTTCCACGATGATTTCTACAAAGACCTCCCACATGTAGACCAAATATGGCCTGAATCAGTCCATAACCTGATATAGCTCACATGTAAGCCTCTAGAGGGCGCAATATTTTAGAAATTTATCTAAAATAAAAACGCGTAAATCTTATACGAATTCGCTGAAGTCTTTTACGATGACTTCTGATTTCATTTCACGATTTCATTTCTTAAGCCAATAGAGGTAGCCATTTTTACCCGAATTGGTTGAAATTTTGTACTATGACTCCTGCCTCTAGAGGAAGCAATTATTATCCGATTTTCCTAAAAACTTAATCTTTGAAACTTGAACTTCCAACATCCCTACCAATTTTGGTCCAAATCAGTCTATAACCGATTAATGGTCTAAAGCCTATAAAAACCGCATTTATTGCCCGAATATGGTCCGAATCTTGTCAAATTTGCCTATAGTTTTCGTATGGACCGATCTGTTGATTAAGGGTCTTAAATATATTTCTCCCTTTTGTATCAACTTCTGCTTGGTCCATGAAAAGTTTTCTCGCAATTTCAAAGATTTTGTGTCCGCAACAAGTTTGGGGACATGCTTAAACGATTACTTTGGGGACATGTTTGTCTCCATTTTTGTGTGGTTTACTTAAACTACGACGGAACAGGTTTGTGAAAAAATTTTTTTTTTATATATTTCTGCCTTTTGTTTAAATTTCTTCTTGCTTTATGTAAACAAATCTCACAATATCCATAAGTTTGTGCCTGTAAAGAGTTTGGGGACATTATTTTTTCCCGCAAGCGATTGAGCCACAGGCGTTTAGCAGTATACAAAAGTCTTCCTTTAGTTTCAATTTCTGCATGGTTTATGCAAATTGTTCTCGCAATATCCTTGATTTTGTGCCTGCAACATGTTTGTGGACATGCTTAACCGGTTACTTTGGGGGCATATTTGGTTCGAGAAAAAAAAAAACATAGTTTAAGAGAACCCATTATGTCCTCAAAGTAATCGGTTTGGCATGTCCCTAAACATATAAATCTAGCTGGGGTTGAAACAACGCTTGTCTCCAAACCATTTGCGGAAAAAATCATGGTATAAGTGTAAAAAACAGAAATGGAAAAAAATATGTCCCCAAAGTGACCGGCTATGCGTGTTCCCAAAACTGTTGACGGTAAAATCGCGATATAAGGTTTTTCCCGCAACAGATTTAGCCACAGATTTTTTGTAACATATTCCTCTCCTCTCCAGTAAACTCTTCTTGCAATATCCGTAATTTTGTACCCACACCAAGTTTGGGGACATGCTTAACCGTTGACTTTGGGGACATGTTTGGTGCAATTTTTGTTTGCTACACATATAGAATGCATTTTTTCGCTAACTTGTTCCGCAACAGGAGTTATTTCAATTCCAGATTGGTCCCGTTATTTATTTCCGCAACATGTTCGGGGACATGCTAAACGGGTTACTTTGGGGACATGCTTGATTCTCCTAAACCATGATTTTTTTCCTGGTTTTTTTCGTGATTTTGTACCCACAACAAGTTTGGGGACATGCTTAACTGTTTACTTTGGGGACAAGTTTGTTGCAATTTCTGTTTGTTACACTTAAAGCATGATTTTTTCCGCAACCTTGTTCCGCAACAGGAGTTATTTTAATTCCAGATTGGCCCTGTAATTTGTTTCCGCAACATGTTTGGGGACATGCTAAACCGGTTAGTTTGGGGACATGTTTTGTTCTCCTAAACCCTGAGGATCAATATGTTTTTTTGCAACGCATTAAACTCTTTTACTTCAATTCCTATTTGGTTCATATAAACTGTTTTAGCAATACCCATTATTTTATACCCGCAACAGATTCGGGGTTATGCTTAATCGATAACTTTGGGGACATGATTTGTTTTACATATACCACTATTTCTTCCCTAACAGGTTTGGGGACAGCTTGTTTTTAACATATTTCTCCCTTTTAATTCAATTCTCGTTAAGGTCATTTTAATTATACTCGCATTATACATGATTTTATCCCTCAAAAAGTTTGGGGACATGCTTAGCGGGCTACTTTGGGGACATGTTAATGTAAAATTCTGATTGGTACGCAAAAGCCATGCCATAAGTCTGGAGGCCACCTTGCCACAGAGGTAAGTTCATATTTAGGCGAGAACTTCAGAACCATTTTGCAGTTGTTTTCAATGCCTTAATAAGGCTGGGGACTTTTGTCTAAATGTGTCTTAGACTGCCTTTTATACCAAATCAAACCTAAGAGGCCTTATAAATTGTCTAGGGACTATTTTCTGTTAAAGTTGAGGACATTTTATGTACAATTCTGATTTTTAGGGAAATAACATTAGATATGGTTTTTAATTTGTCTTAAGATTTTTTTTTGAAAGCTCCACTTATTCATCCCCTATGGCCAAACCAATTTGTATAGCTCGTTGTACATCTCAACTTTGGACACAACAAATTAAATTAAATTTGCTTCTCGTGTGTCTTCTGTAACAAGTAATTTGAGGTAAAAACAACATATCTCTAGTTGCTGTTTAAGGGAAAGGCAAGGAGGGAGTCATGAAGCATGTGCTCATGTTCATACTTTCGAAAGTCTCTATTTGGAACAGCAGATGATGAGGTTGTACTCTTGCCTGTTATTTGCCTTTTGCTCCTAGAGCATTTCATGAACATCTTGCCTAGAGGTAAGTGCTTTGCAAACACACACACACACACACAATAATAAAGATGCCTTACCAAGTTCTACTAACTACCAACTCTGGCGTTATATTCGCTTGCCTTGTGTTGTTCTCATTTACGCTGTTGCACTCCATGAATGTCATACCAATGAGTGAGAGCCTCAAACTTACACACAAACACTGGCAAAAAGACAGATGTTCCTCTTTGGGCTTATCTACACACCCTGTTGGTATGTTTTTGGGGCTTGCTGGGTTGCTTGGCCTCCTATGGCTGGCATTTCTGAAATCTATTACAACAGAGCTGGCTGCGAGCCTGCAGCTAAATGCAGCGTCAAACACCAGCAGTAACTAGAGCAAAAATGTTCAAGTCCTTGAATTCGAAAAATGTTGGAAAGTTTTACCTTTTGGCATAATAAATTATGAAACCTGGAGTTGTAGTAGTGTGTCTACAACTACAAAACAACGCAATACCTAAGCAAAGGATTTGTGTTTCAACTTTTTGTAGCATACTTTTAGTCTGCATGTTTGTGCCTTTACCCACTGGTGTTAGGAGACAGCTAAAAGACACTTACATGTAATGCCTTAGGTGGTGTTTTATTCTGCTCCCATTACTAGGGAGAAAGAAATTATGGAGCGTAATAATTATGACTCCTTAGACTGAAACAGTTAAAATGGTGGGGAACTTAATTTGCCAAGGTGAATGTTTAAATATGGGACAAAATATTTGCTATGCGACAAAAATTAGAATTTCATGTGTCATATATTAAATTTTTATGCAGGGTTTAAATTTTGTAGAGAACGGACAGGGAAACGGGAACAAAGTTCTTAGGAACTTTAAGGTCTTGGTAACTTTCTGAGGTAGTTTTAAAAATGTTTTTGGTTGTAGATATTAATTATGATGAATATTTTTGGAATATTCTCTTTATGGGAATGTTTTTTCTGTATGTGAGCCATTTTACCCACCACTATAGGATCAAATACCACCATACCACCATATTAATTTCCGACCCTACAAAGTATATATATTTCGGATCGTCGTAATTTTCTAAGGCGATTTACCGATATCCATGTGTCTGTCGGTCCGTCCGTCCTTCCGTCTCTTCTAATCACACTACAGCCTTCAAAAATTGAGATATCGAGCTGAAACTTGGCACAAATACATATTTTTGCTTCACGCAGGTTAAGTTCCTGAACGGGCCAAATCGGACCATATTTAGATATAGCTGCCATATAGACCGTCAACTGAAGCGGGCTTGTCTGTATGTAGACAAGAACTTTAACATAGCCCCACAAAAAATAGTCTAAAGGCGTTAAATCGGACCATATAGGCGGCCAAATTGACCGGTCCCGAACGTGAAATATAATGTTCACCGAACTCACCTCTTAATAAGTGCATTGTTATCCATGCTGTGTGGCATGTGGCATCGTTTTGTTTAAAACACATGTCATGCAAGTCAGGTTCTTGCATTTTGGGTGGCGCTCACCATTCACAGTTACGTTACGATGCGCATTATCTTTAAAGAAGTACGGTCCAATGATGCCACCAGCTTATGAACCTCACCAAACTGTGACTTTTGCTGGACAATCCCATAGCAGCCAGTTCTTGATGCATTGGTAGCTCTTGCAATACTTCTGGCTGATCTTCACTCCACAATCGACAATTCTGCTTATTTACGTAGCCATTGAGCCAAAAATGAGCTTTAACCATAAAATAGAACAGGCACAAGATGCACTTTCTTAACAGAGCAAGCATTTTGATAATAAAATTCAATTTGCCAGCGAAGTTCGTTTGTTAAACGAAAGATGGTTAAATTATAGACCAAACTGATGATGTTTGACAATGAAACAAAACATGAAACGTGCGTGAGCTTTTTAAGCCAGTGTTGCCAAAAAGATGATAGCTAAAAAATAACCCTTTTTTTCTAGTTTGGGGTATGAGCCCTAAAAACTATCAGTATCAAGCTCCGCTCTCTTTAAGACCCAAATTGTCATGGGGACCAAATACATCCTATTTAAGGGTTGTTATGGTAGTGGGACGTCCCCTAAACAGTTTGTGCCTAATGTTGATATCAAATTCGTGGTCTACTCCCTAATACCTTTCATTTGAGCCCCATATTTCCATAGTCGGTAAATATGCCCGGTTTGGGGGGTTTTTTGGGAGATGGGGCGGACACTCAATGACTTGGCCCTGAAAATTTATATCAGATTTGTGCTCCACTCCAAAATACCTCTTATTTAAGCCCCATATTGCAATGGTTACCAAATGCTTCCTATTTGGGTGGTGTTATGGGGGTGAGATGGCCCCATAGACATTTTTTCCCGAATATTGGTATCAGTTTCGTGCCTTAATCCCAAAGACCTTTTATTTGAGTCCTATATTGTTACGGTCGCAAATTTGTTCTATTTTGGGAAGTGTTTTTGGAGAGGGGCGCCCGCCAAACTTTCGGTCCAACATTTGGATATCTGATACGTATACTACACTCTAATACCGTTAAGTTATCCCCATATTGCCATGGTCAGTAAATAAGTTCAGTTTGGGGGTATTTTTGGGAGAGGCGGCCGCCCATTTGGATATCAGATACGTATTCTACACCCAAATACATTTAAGTTGAGCCCCATATTGCCATGATCAGTATATATGTCCTGTTTGGGGGGTGTTTTGAGGAAGGGATGGACCCTCCGAAAGATGGTCTCACATTTGGTAATCAGATTAGTATTCCACTCACAAATATCTTTCATTTGAGTCCCATGTTGCCATGGTAAGTAAATATGTCCGATTTAGGGGTGTTTTTGGGGGAAGGAATAGACCCCCAGAAACTTGGTCCCACATTTGGTAATCAGATTCTTATTCTACTCCAAAAAAACTTTCATTTGAGTCCCATATTGTCGTGCTTTGTCCTTATATGCATTTGGTAGGTTTTGGGGGTGGGGCAGTCCCCCTAGGTGCCCCATCCGAAATTTGAATACCAAAATTTAGATTGTTGGGTTACTTAAAGAGAGCATTAAAAATGTTATTTAAATCGCACGGCCCATCTGGTCCTGTTTGGGGGGTGTTTTGGGGAAAGGGTGGACCCTCAGAAACTTGGTCTCACATTTGGTAATCAGACTCGTATTCTACTCACAAATATCTTTCATTTGAGTCCTATTTTGCCATGGTAGGGAAATATGTCCGATTTAGGGGTGTTTTGGGGGAGGGATGGACCCCCAGAAACTTGGTCCCACATTTGGCAATCAGATTCGTATTCTACTCGCATATACCTTTCATTTGAGTCCTATATTGTCGTGCATTTCGACAATAGGACTCAAATGAATGCATTTCGTAGGTTTTGGGGCTGGGGCGGTCCCCCTAGGTGCCCCATCCGAAATTTGAATACCAAAATTTAGATTGTTGGGTTACTTTAAGAGAGCACTCAAAATTTTATTTAAATTGCATGGACCATCTCCGACATTAGGAGTTTATGAAAGATAGGCTAGGGTGGAGGGTCCCTCCCCCCTTCATATATCGAAAAATGTAGTACCCAATTTTTACCACGGGATTATTATGCACCATCCCAGAATTAATCAAGAAAATCGTTTTTGTCGTTTTCTATATTGCTGTTTAGCTTTATTTTATTTTTTTTTACTTTAATTTATTTTATGATTTTATTTTATTTTATTTAATTTTTATTTTTATTTTTAATTTTATTTTATTTTATTTAATTTTATTTTACTTTATTTTATTTTTATTTTATTTTATTTTATTTTATTTTATTTTATTTTATTTTATTTTATTTTATTTTATTTTATTTTATTTTATTTTATTTTATTTTATTTTATTTTATTTTATTTTATTTTATTTTATTTTATTTTATTTTATTTTATTTTATTTTATTTTATTTTATTTTATTTTATTTTATTTTATTTTATTTTATTTTATTTTATCTTATTTTATTTTATTTTATTTTATTTTATTTTATTTTAATTTATTTTAATTTATTTTAATTTATTTTAATTTATTTTAATTTAATTTATTTTATTTTATTTTATTTTATTTTATTTTATTTTATTTTATTTTATTTTATTTTATTTTATTTTATTTTATTTTATTTTATTTTATTTTACTTTATTTTATTTTATTTTATTTTATTTTATTTTATTTTATTTTATTTTATTTCATTTTATTTTATTTTATTTTATTTTATTTTATTTTATTTTATTTTATTTTTATTTTTAATTTATTTAATTTATTTGATTTATTTAATTTAATTTTATTTTATTTTATTTTATTTGATTTTATTTTATTTTATTTTATTTTATTTTATTTTATTTTATTTTATTTTATTTTATTTTATTTTATTTTATTTTATTTTATTTTATTTTATTTTATTTTTATTTTTATTTTATTTTATTTTATTTTATTTTATTTTATTTTATTTTATTTTATTTTATTTAATTTATTTTATTTAATTTTTATTTTATTTTATTTTTATTTTTAATTTATTTAATTTATTTAATTTATTTGATTTATTTAATTTAATTTAATTTTATTTTATTTTTATTTTATTTTATTTTATTTTATTTTATTTTATTTTATTTTATTTTATTTTATTTTATTTTATTTTATATTATTTTTGTTTATTTTATATAATTGTGTTTATTTTTTTTTATTTTATGCAATTTTTAGCACTTAACTTTATATTTTTTTCCTAAAAATACAATAAAAAAATTGCTGTGTTGTTTTTGCTGCTGCTTAGTTTTCAATTTTCCATTCGCCGTCTTTAATATTCAATTAGTTTCCCCCAAAATTTAATTAAAATTTTCTTTTTCTTGGCTATCCTGAAAGTATGCTATGATTTTATTTCTACTTTAACCCCCTATGTAATGCAATCAATGTTAAAATTTAATTAACTCTTATTTTCTTTCTTCTTGTATTTTCGCATTGTTGTGCAAAACATAGCAACGACGAGAGCAACCTCAAGAATTCTTCATCAATTGATCAAATCTCAATTTGTGCAAATGTTGCAAATTTATCGACTTTTTTTTGGCAAGAGGGTAGCAGAAACAAAAGGAATCCAGCAACTAAATTGCAAAAGTACAAAAAAAAGAGAATGCGTGAAAATACCAAGAAGCAATTTCAAAATGAAAACCGCAAACATTTTTTTCGTTTGGTTTTTTTTTTCAATTGCAATACTTCAGTGCCAATTGCAGATTGTACTTGCGTTGCAATCAAACGTGACATGCCAGCAATTTTCTATGTTTCCTGCCAGAGGAGAGACACAGACACACGGAACCACACTGACACCTTGATGTTGACAGCACTAACAACGGAAATGGCTTGTAACAAATGTTCAGGTAAATATGTGAATTGTTGAAATGAGCACGTGCTAAGCATGAATGCATTTCCGGCGGAAATCGTTTTTAATGCTCCATTCAAATTGCAACAAATGGTTGAAATAGCATCGGCGAAGTAACGTATTGAAGTTTTGAACTGCAATTTGAAATTAAGAGGTGTGAGAACCTCTTAAACTTTTCTAACTTTCAAATCCCCTTCTGGAATCCTGATAGGATTGCAGGCACTTACTTTATTAGCTGTAGTTCTGTATGGCCTCTTGCAGTTTTATTTCTTCTTTTACAAGCTATCCTTGTTTATTTATTTGCTTTTTTTATTTTCTCTGGGTTTTATTCAGTAAATACAACATTTGCTTTAGATTATTTTACAATTGTATCATCATCGCCCTCATCATGGCCCTACCATTGCTAGCAAATGAGTTTTATGCTCTGCATCTGTATGATGGTGTGAGTGCTCTTGCATGCTTGCTGCCATTGTTCCAGGGGCCAAGTACAAGCCAAGTTTAAATTACGTGGCTGCAACACGATTACTCTTCACCATCAATGCCACCATGGCCATGGCGTTGGGGTTGACTTTGGCGCTTGGACTATGGTAGCACACAAACTTTCAGGTCATTGGTTTTAGTTTCATTTCCGTTTCCGTTTTTACTTTGGTTGGTAGGGATTTTTTATGCTGCAACATACTATAAGGGTAATGCAGAGTATCAAAAACTAAAGAGGGCTTTTGGTAAAGCATAGTTTTATAGAAACATTCTGTCAAAATTTTAGTTTAAGAGAAAATTCTATGAAAAATTTATTGCTATAGAACATTTTTCCAACATGCTGAAGAAAATTTTGTTTAAAACATTTTTTTATGGAAAATTTTGTCAAAATTTCGTTTCTTTAGAATATTTTGTGGAAAATTTTAATACACTTATCCTAGGCTAAAGGGAAGTTTTGGTAACTTAACCTAGGGTAAGGGTAGTTTTAGTACCCTTACCGCAGGAAAAGGGTAGTTAAAGTACCATTACCGTAGGGATAGTGTACTTTTAGTATCCTTACAGTAGGGAGAGAGTAGTTAAAGTACCCTTAACGTAGGGAAAGGGTAGGGGTACGGTAGGGAAAGTTTTGTTTCAGTACCCTTACCGTAGGTAAAGGGTAGTTCTAGTACCCTTACCGTAGCGAAAGTCTAGGTTTAGTACCCTAACCATAGGGAAGGGGTAGTTTTAGTACCCTTACCAAAAGGAAAGGTTAGTTTTAGTACCCTTACAGAAGGGAAAGTAACGTGGGAAAAGGGTAGTTCTGTACCCTACCGTAGGGAAAGCTTAGTTTCAGTACCCTTACTGTAGGTAAAGGGTAGTTCTAGTACCCTCATCGTAGCGAAAGAGTAGTTTTAGTACCTTGACTGTTTTGAAAGGGTAGTTTTAGTACTCTTACCATAGGGAAGGGGTAGTTTTAGTACCCTTACCAAAAGGAAAGGTTAGTTTTAGTACCCTTACCGTAGGGAAAGGGTAGTTTTAGTACACTTATCATAGGAAAAGGGTAAATTTAGTACACTTGCAGAAGGGAAAGGGTAAATGTATTACACTTATAGAAGGAAAAGGGTAGTTTTTGTACCCTTACCGTAGTGAAAGGGTAGTTTTTGTACACTTACCGTGGTGAAAGGTAATTTTTGTACCATTACCGTAGTAAAGGGGTAGTTTTAGTACCCGTACCATAGGAAAAGGGTAAATTTAGTACTCTTACCGTAGGGAAAGTGTACATTTAGTACCCTTACCCTAGAGAAAGGGTAAATTTAGTACCCTTAGCGTAGGGAAAGGATAGTTTTAGTAATCTTACAGTAGCGAAGGGATAGTTTTAATGCCCTTTCCTTCGGAAAAAGGTAGTTTAAGTATCCTTTCATTCGCGACAAGGTAGTTTTAGAATTCTTTCCTTTGAGAAAGGGTACTTTTAGAACCCCTTTCCTTTGGGAAAGGGTAGTTTTAAAACTCTTTCCTTTGAGAAAGGGTAGTTTTAGAAACATTTTCTTTGAGAAAGCGTAGTTTTGGTATCATTTCCATTGGGAAAGGGTAGTTTTTGTATCTTTTCCATTGGGAAGAGGTTATTTGATTACCCTTTCCTTTGGGAAAGGGTAGTTGAAGTGTACTCTCCTTTGAGAAAATGTGGTTTTAACTCTTCCGTTTACCCCTTCCATTTAAAATAACCCTTTCTCAAAGAAATGGGTAATTTTAGTACCCTTTCCTTTGGGAAAGGGTAGTTTTAGTACCCTTTCCTTTGGCAAGGGGCAGTTTTAGTACCCTTTCCTTTATGAAAGCGTAGTTTTAGTATCATTTCCTTTAGGAAAGGGTAGGTTTAGTACACTTTCCTTTAAAAAATGTGGTTTTAGTATCCTTTGCTTTGGGAAAAGTTGGTTTTATTACCCTTTCCTATGGGAAAGGGTATTTTTATTACGCTTCCCTTTGGGAAAGGGTATTTTTATTTCCATTTCCTTTGGGAAAGGGTATTTTTATTACCCTTTCCAGTGGGAAAGGGTAGATTTAGCAACCTTACCTGTGGAAAAGGGTAGTTCTAGTACCCTTTCGTTTATGAAAGGGTAGTTTAAGTACCCTTTCCTTAATGAAAGGGTAGTTTTTGTTCCCTTTATAAAAGGGTAGTTTTAGTACCCTTCCCTTAATGAAAGGGTAGTTTTAGTACCCTTTCCTTTGGGAAAGCGTAGTTTTAACACCCTTTTCTTTTCAAATTAACCTTTCCGTTTAAAACTACCCTTGGATAGTTTTAGAGTCCTTTTCTTTAGGAAAGAGTAGTTTTAGTACCCTTTCCTTTGGAAAAAGGTGGTTTAGTACACTTTCCTTTGGCAAAGGGCAGTTTTACTACCCTTTCCTTTATGAAAGGGTGGTTTTAGTACTATTTCCTTTATGAAATGGTAATTTTAGTAATCTTTCTTTTATGGAAGGGTAGTTTTAGTACCCTCTCCTTTATGAAAGGGTAGTTTTAGTACCCTTTCCTTAATGAAAGGGTGGTTTTAGTACCCTCTCCTTTATGAAAGGGTTGTTTTAGTACCATTTCTTCTGGGAAAGGGTAGTTTTTGTACCCTTTCCTTTGGAAAAGGTGGTTTTAGTACCCGTTCCTTTGGGAAAGGGCATTTTTAGTAGCCTTTCCTTTACGAAAGGGTAGTTTTAGTACTATTTCCTGTGGGAAAGGGTAGTTTTAGTACCTGTTCCTTTGAAAAATGTGGTTTTAGTACCCTATTCCTTTGGGAAAGGGTGGTTTTAGTACCCTTTCCTTTGAGAAAGGGTAGTTTTAGTACCCTTTCCTTTGGGAAAGGGTGGTTTTAGTACCCTTTTCTTTGGGAAAGGGTAGTTTTAGTACCCTTTCCTTTGGGAAAGGGTGGTTTTAGTACCCTTTTCTTTGGGAAAGGGTAGTTTTATTACCCTTTCCTTTGGCAAAGGGTAGTGTTAGTACCCTTTCCTTCATGAAAGGGTAGTTTTAGGACCCTTTCCTGTGGAAAAAGGAGGTTTAAGTACCCTTTCCTTGGGGATAGGGTAGTTTTTGTATCCTTTCCGTTGGGAAAGGGTAGTTTTTGTAAGAGTAGTTTTAGTACCCTTTCCTTTGGAAAAGTGTGATTTTAGTACCCTATTCCTTGGAAAAGAGTGGTTTTAGTACCCTTTCCTTTGAGAAAGGGTAGTTTTAGTACCCTTTCCTTTGGGAAAGGGTGGTTTTAGTACCCTTTTCTTTGGGAAAGGGTAGTTTTAGTACCCTTTCCTTTGAAAAAGAGTAGTTTTCTTACCCTTTACTTTGGGAAATGGTAGTTGTATTACCTTTCCTTTGGCAAAGGGTAGTGTTAGTACCCTTTCCTTCATGAAAGGGTAGTTTTAGGACCCTTTCCTGTGGAAAAAGGTGGTTTTAGTACCCTACCCTTTGGAAAATAGTGGTTTTAGTACCCTTTCCTTGGGGAAAGGGTAGTTTTAGTACCTTTTCCTTCGGAAAAAGGTGGTTTAAAGTACCCTTTCCTTTGGCAAGGGGTAGTTTTAGTACCCTTTCCTTTGGGAAAGGGTGGTTTTAAGTACCCTTTCCTTTGGCAAACGGTAGTTTTAGTACCCTTTCCTTTGGGAAAGTGTAGTTTTAATACTCTGTCCATTGGGAAAGTTTAGTTTTATTAGCCTTTCCTTTCCCTAACTGACCTTACCGTTTGGTTCCCTTTCCCTAGAACTTTTTGGCCCTTTCCCCAGGCAAAATTATGTTATGATACCTTTTTTCCAAGGGAAAGGGAAGTCTTGGTTCCCTTTTCCCATGAAAAGTTTGGGTACCATTTTTGGCAAAAGGCAGTTTTAGTATCCTTTCCTTTATAAAAGGGAAGTTTTAGTACCATTTCCTTTTTAAAATGGTAATTTTAGTACTCTTTCCTTTATGGAAGGGACGTTTTTGTACCCTTTGCCTGGGGAATGGGAAGTTTTGGCACCCTTTTCCTAAGAATGGTGGTGTTTTAGTACCTTTTGCCTAATGAGAGGGTTGTTTTAGCACAGTTTTCCTTGCAATGGTGTAGTTTTAGTACCCTTTGCGTAGGGTAGTTTGAGTAACCCAGGGAAAGGGTAGTTTTGGTGCCCGTTTCCTAGGTAAATGGTAGTCTTAGTACCCTTTTCCTAGGGAATGATTACTTTTAGTACCCGTTTCCTATCGAAAGGGTAGTTTTTGTACCCTTTTCATTAATTTTGAATTGTTTAAAACTTTTGGTGTGAACCCAAATTTTCACTCTCTCTTCTTTTCTTGTTTTTCCCTTTTCATATTTATGTTGCTTGCACTCGCTCTGCTTTTGCATTGAGTATAGCTTTCCCTACTAGCCCTTCTTGTTGTTTGTTCTAATACTTTAATGCTATGCTTTTTTGGCCATGGCTCTTGTGTTGTTGCTAGGATTTACTGCTTGAATGGGGATTTAGTTTTAGATTTTGGTATTTCGGTGCTTAAATAAATGTAGTGCATCTATGGACACACACACATTCACAGAAACCAAAATACATCCAAAAAGAAATTTGTTAGTGGCAAAGGAAACCAGATTCTCACTCACAACGCTCGAATGTAATTCACTGCTGAGGGTCTTTGTTAGTTTTCCGATGCCACTACGTCTCCCGATGAAGCTTACAAAGCTCATGAAGCTATTTGCAAAGGTTGTTTGTTGTTACTTGTTCTGGTTGTTGTTTTCACTCCACCATTTGGTTTTGTTGTTATTTTCTCATCGACTAGTTGGTAACAAATGTTGCTGGTAATGGCCAAGGCATCAGCTGGAAAAAAATCGCTATGTCAAGTTTTATTGTCGATAAAATGAAAGCATTGAACCGACCAACATTGGAATCAAGTGGAACAGAATAAATGAACTAGGGCATGGGTGTTGTTGGGGAGAGAGGGGGGGGAGAGAGAGAGGATAGAGACACTACAGTCGGTCATAAAAGCAAGGAAATTAATTTAAAGATTTTATTAAAAAGCTTTCTGTTCAATCCCAAAAAACAGCTCGAGAAGGAAATAAAAGCATAGTTTTGGGCGCTAGAGAAAAAAATTTATAATGCTTTTTGGATTATAATTGAAACCCTTTTTGGATGTACTTGACAGGCAAATAGCATACTTTTAGGCTTTTATTTCAAAAATCAAGTTTGAAGTTTGAAGTTTGAACTTTAAAAACTTCAAGTGGAACAGAATAAATGAACTAGGGCATGGGTGTGGTTGGGTGGAGAGGGGGGGGAGAGAGAGAGGATAGAGACACTACATTCGGTCTTAAAGGCAAGGAAATTAATTTAAAGATTTTATTAAAAAGCTTTCTGTTCAATCCCAAAAAACAGCTCGAGAAGGAAATAAAAGCATAGTTTTGGGCGCTAGAGAAAAAAATTTATAATGCTTTTTGGATTATAATTGAAACCCTTTTTGGATGTACTTGAAAGGCAAATAGCATACTTTTAGGCTTTTATTTCAAAAATCAAGTTTGAAGTTTGAACTTTAAAAACTTCAAACTTGGATGTACTTGAAAGGCAAATAGCATACTTTTAGGCTTTTATTTCAAAAATCAATTTAATAATATTTAATAAAAGCTTGCTTTTTGGATTTAATTGGAAGGACAGTAGCATACTTTTAGGCTTTTATTTCAATAAAAAAAATATGTAATAAAAACTTGCTTTTCGACTAAGAGAGAAAAAAAAAGAAATTTTCTTTAATGCAATTATTTGGCTTCTATGGGTTGCCCAAAAAGTAATTGCGGATTTTTTAAAAGAAAGTAAATTCATTTTTAATAAAACTTAGAATGAACTTTAATCAAATATACTTTTTTTACACCTATTTTCTAAAGCAAGTTAAAAGTAACAGCTGCTAACTGACAGAAGAAAGAATGCAATTACAGAGTCACAAGCTGTGAAAAAATTTGCCAACGCCGACTTTATGAAAAATCCGCAATTACTTTTTGGGCAACCCAATATATTTGATGAAAAACTCATTTTTTATGCTATATATTCATGTAGCATGCTTTTGGGCGGTGAGAAGGGTAAATATTTAAACTTACGTTACAGCATACTTTCTGACTTAAAAAATTCTTTTGAAAGCTGATTAAAGGGGCATATGTTTAGAGTTTTTAATAAAAGTGCCAGCTTGTGTAGGGTATTTCAAATGTTTCTCATAGTTTTTTTCTGTGCCCTTCTGTTGTTGACTAATTTTGTTTGTTTGTTTTTCGCTGCCATCGAATTAGGACATTGACGAAGTATTATTTGCCACACCAGTTGACCATAAAGTTCAATCTCAATTGCACGGATGTTGTTTGTTTTCATTTCATTGATTACAATTGCATGGCCGTTTTTTAGAATGTTTTTGTAATTTTTTATTTTCTTTCGTTCTCTATTTTAAAATTTCTTCCAAAGGATTGTTTGTTTTCAAAATGTTTCATTTCAATTTGTGCAATTTGTAAAGGCGGCAACATTTGTTTTTTTTTTTCTCAATTTTTTCTCTTTTTTGGGTGGGTCAAGAGATTTGATTGGCTCATAGGATTTTTTTTTTCGTTAGAGTTGAAGCTTAAAATCATCATGTGCAATTTAATTACATTAGTCTTCGTTTAATTATTCATTTGTGGCTCTAATGGGAGATCAATGGTTAGAAGAGTATGAGAGGTGACTGCAGGTGACTGACTCCTTGATAATGCGATGGGAGGTGGCCTGTCGGTTTTTATTGATGTTGCTCCATTATTTATATGTAACCTTTTAAAGTGTTGCAATTAACCCATGGGTTTTATCTTGAAGCACTGAGAGTGGAAGTGCATTTTTGCTGGGGGTTAGCTGATTGATTGACAATGATTTATATTGTCCCAGTTTGTTGAGTGGCAGATTAATTCAATTTCAATAAATTACTCTCCCTCTTTTCCTCATGTGTAAGGGAAAAAAGGTTAAGCTTGAATCTATGGGGAAACAGCAAATGAATAATGATTTCATTGGAAAGCATATATTTAAAGCTTGATATATAGGTTAGGAAATTAGAACGAATTGTTTGCAGAGTTTAGAATAAAGGCAAAATGTAGATTAAAATGAGGCAACTTTTCAGTTATACTTGGTGTCGTATGATAAATATTAATTTAGAGCACTATGGTACTTGGGAGCGTATGATAAATATGAATAAAATAGAATAAGGCGTATGGGAGCGTATAATTGACATAAAACTGAGAGTAAGCTCAAAATGTGGTCACCATGGTGCATGGAATTGCATTCATAGCCAGAAAGGAATGTTTTCAAACCTCGCGGAGAACATGAACAAAAAGTAGCATAGGTTTGCTGCATACTATAAGAAGTAAACATGATTTAAGTTCGTAGGGGCCTAAATCTGTCATAGTTCCCGTTGTCTCAAAAATTCGTGCAAAATGTCAGCCAAATGGGCTTAGAATTACGCCCTCTAGAGGTTCAAGTAGCATAATTGGGAAATCGATTAGTATGGGCGATTTGGATTATACTTAACTTAGATACTAAGGACATTCCCGAAGTCACTCTGTTAAATTTCATTCAAATCGGACAACAAATGCGCCCTCTAGAGGCTCAATAAATCAAATTAAGAGATCCGTTTATATGGGAGCTATATCGACTTATGAACCGTTTCCGATCATACATGACTCGTTTGTGAAAGGACATGGGGGAAGTCACCATGCAAAATTACAGCCAAATAAGAGGATAAGAACTGAGACCACTAAAGGCTCAAGAAGTCAAATGGGGAGATTGGCTTATATGGGCGCTATATCAGGTTATTACTTACTCGGATTAAACTTGACATAGATGTTGGAGTTTGATGATGACAGCGCCCTCTAGAGGCTAAATAAGTCAAATCGGAAAATAAGTTTATATGAGACCTAAAAACCGATTAAAATTTTAACTTGGAGGTCCAAAGAGAAGCCATTGTTCGAAATTTTTAAGCCAAATCTGATAGAAACTGCGCCCTCTAGAGGCTCAGGAAGAATAATTGAGTGATTTGTTTATATGGTAGCTTTATATGGTAGTGAAGTGATTCTGATAACGCTTCATTTATACTTTGGAGGTCATAAGAGAAGTCATTGTGCGAAATTTCAGTCAAATCTAATAAGAACAGCGCCCTCTAGAAGCTTAAGAAGTATAATCGAGCGATTGGTTAATATGGTGAACAAACTCGAAACTTTGGAGCTCCTAGCGAAATTTCAGCCAAATCGGATAAGAACTGCGCCCTCTAGAGGCTCAAGAAGTATAAATGAGCGATCGGTCAATATGGGCAAAAGAAGTCAAATGGGGAGATCGGCTTATATGGGCGCTATATCAAGTTATGAACTGACTTGGATCAAATCTGACATAGGTGTTGGAGTTTGATGATAACAGCGCCCTCTAGAGGCTCGAATACTCAAATCGGAACCGATTAAAATAGTACCATGGAGGTCAAAAGAAGCCATTGTGCGAAATTTTTAAACCAAATCTGATGGAAACTGCGCCCTCTAGAGGCTCAGAAAGTATAATCGAGAGATTTGTTTATATGGAAGCTTTATCTGGTAATGAAGTCATTCTGTTTCATCTAGACTTTGGAGGTCATTGTGCGAAATTTCAGCCAAATCGTATAAGAACTGCGCCCTCTAGAGGCTCAAGAAGTATAAACGAGCGCTCGACACCTTGAAACTTCTAGTGGTAATTCATTGGTAAAACTAGCGGTCAGAGCATGCCCTGAACGTTCTGTTGACAGTGGGACGAGTGGATGGCATCATTGATAGCGCCCTCTTGAGGCTCAGATATATCATCGAGAGTTATGTTTATATGGTATCTTTATCTGGTAATGGACCGATTCTGATTACGCTTCATTTATACTTTGGAGGTCATATCGTATAAGAACTGCGCCCTCTAGAGGCTCAAGAAGTATAAACGAGCGCTCGACACCTTGAAACTCCTAGTGGTAATTCATCGGTATAACCAGCGGTCAGAGCATGCCCTGAATGTTCTGTTGACAGTGAAACGAGTGAATGGCATCACAGATAGAGGATGCAAAAAATGCATGCCAAGACTCAAGAGGTCGAAAGAAAATAAAACCCCAGTACATCGGTGGAATGACGCTATATCTCAAGGATAACGGCGCATTTCAGTCGACTGATGGCAAATCTAGGTGGGCCTCTGCAGGGCATGCGCAGACTCCTAATGAATATATGTAATAGCATCCTTCCTCTATGGGAGCGAAATAAGGGGCCAGACACTGCAGACAACATGCCGAGCTCAATCCCTGCTGTTGGTACAGAGAACGGCGGCTCTTAGGGTCTTATAATTCTACCGGACAAAGGCTACGAGCATAACGGCACAACTCAGTCGACTGATGGCAAACAAAGGTGTGCCTCTACCAAGCAGAAGGACATGCAATTCTCCTCTATGGGATTGAAATATGGGGCCCAACACTGGAGACAGCATACCTGGCGAAATCCCTGCTCTCGGTACAAAGGACGGCGACTCTTAGCGTCATATCATTCTACCAGACGTAGTCGGAGCACGCACCCTTGTAATAGTCAGACTGGTTCCGATAGGCCTACAGCCCATGGAGCGCTCCAGGCTCTACATTGCGAAGTTCAACACTCAGAAGGGACAGGCTGAGATTCAAAAAGATCATACACTGGTCATACGAGAGGGGAATATTGGAAGATGGCAACATAGGTGGACGAATGAGAAACGGGCCAAGTGGAAGCAACGACTTATTTCCCATGTACGGATTTGCAGAGATAGGAGGCACGGTGATGTCAACTATAACGTCACACAGATGCTGACCGGCCATGGTTACTTCCGGGAAAACCCGCATAGAATGGGCAAATGCTCCTCTAGAAAAGTTTGATACGATTTGGAACAGACATTTTTCCATTGCGAGCGCTAAGTTGAAAGACACCAGGAATTGGAAACAGCGATTGGAGACGTTTCGCCTGGGATAATAGTCCAGCGAATGCTAGATGGCGAGAGGAACTGGGAGGCGGTAATGAGAAACGCCGAACAAAAACTGCGCGGGAAGAAGATAGACCTGGATGCAGCGGCGTAGAGTATGAATGCGGAGGTCTGGACGCAGACAAAACAAAATTGTTATGGATAATGATCAGATGTGGGGTCCATCTCGAAGTAATGCGAAAGCGGTTCCGAGGTTGAATTAATCCCCAGGGCTGATACAGAGCGGGTTTTTAGCCAGTACCGTTGATAAGGGTGTCCTGCATATGGCGAGAGACGTATTCGTCACATGCGTAAAGTATTTCCCATCCCATTCACCCACCACCTTGGGATAGGGGGTATACTCATTTAGTCATTCCGTTTCCAACACATCGAAATATTGATTTCCAACCCTACAAAGTATATATATTTCGGATCGTCGTAAAATTCTAAGACGAGTTTAGATGTCTTTGTGTCTGTCAGTCCGTCTGTTGTAATCAGTCTACAGCCTTCAAAAATGAATATTTTTAGCTGAAATTTAACACAGATACGCATATTTGATGAACGCTGGTTAAGTTCTTGAACGGGCCAAAACGGACAATATTTGGATATAGCTGCTATATAGACCGATCTGACGATATAGGGTCCAATGCCCATAAATGGTTTATTTTTTATCCGATTTCGCTGAAAATTTAATCATTGAGTAGTTTTGGGCCTCCCAACATCTGACCCAAATGTGGTTCAGATCGGACTAAGCTTGGATATAGCTGACATATAGACCGATCTGCCGATAAAGGGTCTGAAGCCCATAAAAGCTTTATTTTTAAACCGATTTCGCTGAAATTTGCAACAGTGAGTAATTTTAGGCCTCCCGACATCTGACCCAAGTGTGGTTCAGATCGGACTACATTTAGATATAGCTGCTATATAGAGCGATCTGTCGATAAGGGGTCCCAAGTCCATAAAAGCTTTATTTTTTAACCGATTTCGCAGAAATTTGAAACAGTGAGTAGTTTAAGGCTTCCCAATAACTGACATAAATATGGTTCAGATTGGACTATATTAAGAAATAGCTGCTATATAGGCCGATCTGCCGATAAGGGGTCTGCCCCCAAAAAAGCTTTATATATTACCCGGTTCCGCTGAAATTTGAAACCGAGTTGTTTTGTAGTTTTAGGCCTTTCAACATCGGACCCAAATATAGTTCAGATTGGACTTTACTTAGATATAGCTATCATATAGACCGATTTGTGATTTTTGATTTCCGTCTATGATTTTTATATCCTTGTTTAATTTGGCCCAGATCGCTCCAAATTGACTTAACAGTGACTTATATTAGGATTTTCGACATCCGTGTCCTATATAGTTCAGATCGTGCCGAATTTAGGTGCATAAGTTATCCAAGAGTTATTGGGTTGCCCAAAAAGTAATTGCGGATTTTTTAAAAGAAAGTAAATGCATTTTTAATAAAACTTAGAATGAACTTTAATCAAATATACATTTTTTACACTTTTTTTCTAAAGCAAGCTAAAAGTAACAGCTGATAACTGAAAGAAGAAAGAATGCAATTACAGAGTTACAAGCTGTGAAAAAATTTGTCAACGCCGACTATATGAAAAATCCGCAATTACTTTTTGGGCAAGCCAATAGTTCAGATCGGGCTATATTTGAATATAGCTGTCATATACATATACCGATCTGCTGATTTAAGTTCTTGGGCCCATAAAAGGTGAATTAGTTAACCCATGAATTTGGTACAATGCGTTGGGTTAGGTCCTAACATACAAATTCAAATTCTTGCCAGGATTCGAAGCTAAGCAGTCAGCCTCATTGTCGGACGTACTAACCTCTGCGCTACGTTGGCCTCTTTCATAGCCTTCCTGAATATGGTGGAGATTGGACTATGTTTAAATATAGCTGTTATGGGTTCCTAGATGATGGATTTTTACTGTATTATGACGAAAGGTTTTCAATGTATATAGCCCAGGTGATGGGTATAAAAAGTTTATTTTTTTTTTATTTCATTTTGTTGTTGGATTAGACCAATATGTTTTTATTTCTTGCTTCTTTTTCAATACAAAAAAACAAAACCACTTTAAAGAGTCTCAGCACTTACGGTATGTTAAATGTATTATTGGCAGGCTGATTGCGATTTCGGCCTTTATCAGAGGTCTCATCTGTTTGCGATGCCATCAAAAGACAACGGGCTTCCACCTGCTCACTAATTAAGGAGCAGTGCAATTAAAAAAACCCAACGTTTCATTTGAAGGACATGCTTCTACTGCTCAAAAGTTAGTGAATAGACTGAAGAATGAAGTTTTTTCGTGGCATCGCTAGCTGATGAGGCCGCTTACAAACGCCCAAATTGCGATCCTTCCAGCTATTCTATTTAAAATAGAGGCGAGAATTAAAAACGCATTGGTCTAACAGGTTAATACAACAACAAAATGAAATAATTATTGTGACCAAACTAAAGAAGCTCAAAAACGAATTATTTTTTTTATTTTTATTTTGTTTTATTTTTTTCTATTTTTTTTTATTTAATTTTTTTATTTTATTTTATTTTGTTTTACTTTATTTTATTTTATTTTAATTTATTTTATTTTGTTTTATTTTATTTTGTTTTATTTTATTTTATTTTATTTTATTTGATTTTGTTTTGTTTTATTTTATTTTATTTTGTTTTATTTTATTTTATTTTATTTTATTTTATTTTATTTTATTTTATTTTATTTTATTTTATTTTATTTTATTTTATTTTATTTTATTTTAATTTATTTTATTTTATTTTATTTTATTTTATTTTATTACATTTTATTTTATTATATTTTATTTTATATTTTATTTTATTTTATTTTATTTTATATTATTTTATTTTATTTTATTTGATTTGATTTTATTTTACTTTATTTGATTTTATTTTATTTTATTTTACTTTATTTTATTTTATTTTATTTTGTTTTACTTTATTTTATTTTATTTTGTTTTGTTTTATTTGATTTTATTTTATTTTATTTTATTTTATTTTATTTTATTTTATTTTATTTTATTTTATTTTATTTTACTTTATTTTATTTTATTTTATTTTATTTTATTTTATTTTATTTTATTTTATTATATTTTATTTTATTATATTTTATTTTATTTTATTTTATTTTATATTATTTTATTTTATTTTATTTTATTTTATTTTATTTTATTTTATTTTATTTTATTTTATTTTATTTTATTTTATTTTATTTTATTTTATTTTATTTTATTTTGTTTTACTTTATTTTGTTTTACTTTATTTTATTTTATTTTACTTTATTTTAATTTATTTTATTTTATTTTATTTTATTTTATTTTATTTTATTTTATTTTATTTTATTTTATTTTATTTTATTTTATTTTATTTTATTTTATTTTATTTTATTTTATTTTGTTTTGCTTTATTTTGTTTTACTTTATTTTGTTTTACTTTATTTTATTTTATTTTATTTTATTTTATTTATTTTAATTTATTTTATTTTATTTTGTTTTACTTTATTTTATTTTATTTTGTTTTATTTTATTTTATTTTAATTAATTTTATTTTATATAATATTATTTTATTTCAATTATTTTTTTTTATTTAATTTTATTTTTTTTATTGTATTTTATTTTACTTTACTTTACATTATTTTATTTTATTACATTTTATTTTATTATATTTTATTTTATTTCTTTTATTTAATTTTTTTTATTAGTTATTAATCCATTTTAGTACTTTGGGGCGTATGATGGATACTAATAAACTAATGGATAGTGCCTGGTAGCGTATGACTAATATAAAATTGAAACACAAGGAAAAATACGATAGTAGTAGTAGTTATTCTGGGATAAACATGGTCTTTTAATGTATAGCACAGAATAACTGAGTTCAAGCTCCTTTAAGATCATGAAACTTGAGAGTATCAGTTATATGGCCCGCTATTTGGACTTAGCTTAATAAAAGTTAGGCCTTTTACCATTGACTCAAGCTTTAATCGGCCATAAATTACTGATGGCTATGAGAGAAATTTCATTCAGATTTTTATGTTTTTTTTTGAATAGCTTTTAAAGGTAATTGTTTCTGTACTAAATACCTATAGGATTTTTTTTGCCCCACATTTCATGGCACTTGTTTGACTCGCCTTTTTTCAATGTAAACCTGCCTAAGCACTTTCTTGTGCTTACCACTTATTTCCTTGTAAACATGCCGGTTACAATTTCCTTTGTCTTCGTTTATAATTTTTCTCATTTCCGTAAATTTTCACCTTAGTTTTGCTTGTTACAAGAACAATATTTTTAAACGTCTAAGCAAGTTTTTTTCCCTTCTTTCAGCCCTCGGCTATATATGTGATTCATGCATTCACTGAGGTTTTTTTTTCCTTTCATAGCTTCCTACTTTAGCTTGAATGTGTCTTGTGTTTTCCCCCTTTTTTTTTGTACAAAACATTATAATACCTGGCATTATTTCATAAAGTAATGTGAGTGACATTTATATTCATGTTCCATGGAATTTTGCATTAAGATCAAAAAGAAAAAAAAAAAACTGTAGTGTAAACAGCATTTCCTTTTATGCCCAGTAAACAAGGAAGGGTAACAACAAAACCCAGAAAATATGATTTTATACCCCTAACCAAAATCAAGGTACCAGCCACCGATTGCAGACATGCTATGCAATAGATTCATTCAAACATCAACGACTTCTCCCTCCTTGATGAGAACAGAGAAGAAAAAAATCAACCTCGTTTTTTTTTTCTTCTTTACTGCTTAGGAAAATATAATGACACATAAATACTATGTATGTGTGTGTGTGTGTGAGTGTGTGCTGTAAGCACATTTATGAGTACATATATCTTGGGGTTTGGTTTCTTGTCTTGCCTTCATCTTTCTACGCATTTGTGTAGGTGTATGCTGGTTGTATATGGGATGTGTGCCATATCCAACGCACAAATAATGTCACATATTAATGTCAACATTATGGCTGCTGCATACATAAAATGTCATTCACACACTCATCAAGGCACTGAAATTGCGTTGAAATGGTTGTGCCGATGTTTTTTGGTTGATTATATGTGGCATGTAATATAACCAAGAGCGGAGTTAACATGCACAGTGGTTGGGGGAACGAAAAATTTAAAAAAAAAAAAAACATTAAATAATTAAATAAAACGAGCAAAAAGGCATTAAGTTTGGCCGGGCCGAACTTTGGATACCCACCACCGACAAAAGCAGGTAATAAATAAAACTTTTATGAGCTTCAGACCCTTAACCGACATATCGGTCTATATGACAGCTATATCTAAATATAGTCCTATTTGTACCATATTTGGGTCGAATGGCGGGTGGCCTAAAACTACTCACTGTTTCAAATTTCAGCGAAATCAGATAAAAAATAAAGCTTTTATGGGCTTCAGACACTTTTTTTTGGCAGATCGGCCTATATGGCAGCTATATCTAAATATAGTCAGATCTGAACCATATATGGGTCGGATGTCGGGAGGCTTAAAATAAGCAACTGTTTCAAATTTCAGCGAAATCGGTTAAAAAATAAAGCTTTTATGGGCTTCAGACCCTCTTTTGGCAGATCGGCCTATATGGCAGCTATACCTAAATATAGTTCGATCTGAACTATATATGGGTCGGATGTCGGGAGGCTTAAAATAACCTACTGTTTCAAATTTCAGCGAAATCGGTTAAAAAATAAAGCTTTTATGGGCTTCAGACCCTTTATCGGCAGATCGGCCTATATGGCAGCTATATCTAAATATAGTTCGATCTGATCCATATCTGGGTCAGATATCGGCAGGCCTAAAACTGTTCACTGTTTAAAATTTTAGCAACATCGGATGAAAAATAAAGTTTTTATGGGCTTCAGACCCTTTATCGGCAGATCGGCCTATATGGCAGCTATATCTAAATATAGTTCGACCTGATCCATATTTGGGTCAGATATCGGGAGGCCTAAAACTACTCACTGTTAAAAATTTTAGCAACATCGGATGAAAAATAAAGTTTTTATGGTCATTAGACCCTTTATCGGAAAATCGGTCTATATAGCAGCTATACCCAAATATGGTCCAATTTGGCCCGTTCAAGAACTTAACCAGCGTGCATCAGAAATACGTATCTGTGCCAAATTTCAGCTCAATATCGCAATTTTTGAAGCCTGTAGAGTGATTACAACAGACGGACGGACAGACTGATAGACGGACAGACGAATAGACGGACAGACGGATAGACGGACAGACGAAGACTGACAGACGGACAGACACACGGACATGGTTAAATCGTTTTAGAATTTTACGACGAAATATATACTCCTTGTAGGGTCGGAAATTGATATTTCGATGTGTTGCTAACGGAATGACTAAATGAATATACCCCCTATCCTACGGTGGTGGGTATAATAAATAGAAAACAAATTTAAAATAATTATTAAACAAAACATACAAATAAATTTGGCACATTTTAAATAAAGTAAAACCAAAAGATGCATTAAAATTTTTCAAATTTTGGAAATTTTATTTAATATTTTTTTTTAAATTTTATTTAAATTTTTTTTTTGTGATATTTAAATTAATTTTATTTTTTTTTGTGATATTTTATTTAATTTTTTTTTTATTTTATTTTTTTTTATTTTATTTTTTTTATTTTATGTTTGTTTTATTTTATTTTAATTTATTTTATTATATTTTATTTTATTTTTTTTATTAAATTTTTTTATTTTTTATATTTTATTTTGTTTTTATTTTATTTTAATTTATTTTATTTTGTTTTATTTTATTTTATTTTATTTTATTTTATTTTATTTTATTTTATTTTATTTTATTTTATTTTATTTTATTTTATTTTATTTTATTTTATTTTATTTTATTTTATTTTATTTTATTTTATTTTATTTTATTTTATTTTATTTTATTTTATTTTATTTTATTTTATTTTATTTTATTTTATTTTATTTTATATTTTTATTTTATTTTTTTAGTTTACTTTATTCTATATTTTTTGATTTAATTTATAATATAATATAATAATATAATATAATAATATTATTTTATTTTATTTTTTTTATTTTGTTTTTATTTTATTTTATTTTATTATTTTAGTTTACTTTATTTTTATTTTATTTTATCTTATCTTATTTTATTTTATTTTATTTTATTTTATTTTATTTTATTTTATTTTATTTTATTTTATTTTTTTTATTTTGTTTTTATTTTTTTTTTTTATTTTATTTTATTTTATATTATTATTTTATTTTACTTTATTTTATATTATTTTCTACTATTTTATTTTATTTATTTTTTTTTATTTTATTTTATTTTGTTTTATTTTATTTTATTTTATTTTATTTTATTTTATTTTATTTTATTTTATTTTATTTTATTTTATTTTATTTTATTTTATATTATATTATTTTATTTTATTTTATTTTATTTTATTTTATTTTATTTTATTTTATTTTATTTTATTTTATTTTATTTTATTTTATTTTATTTTTATTTTGTTTTATCTTATCTTATTTTATTTTATTTTATTTTATTTTATTTTATTTTATTTTATTTTATTTTATTTTATTTTATTTTATTTTATTTTATTTTATTTTATTTTATTTTATTTTATTTTATTTTATTTTATTTTATTTTATTTCATTTTAATTTATTTTGATTTATTTTATTTTATTTAATTTAATTTTATTTTTATATATTTTATTATATTTTATTATATTTTTTTATATTATTTCATTTTTTTCGTAAAATTTATGTCATTGCGTGTTGTTATTTTTTTGAATAATTACTGTACATGGCGGCGTATGACTAACATTGCTTTTTTAGTACATGGGGGCGTATGATTTATAAAATTTCCCAAAGATACTAGAATTTCGCCACTGTGCTTGCACGCTAGAGACTATGACAAGCCTTGGAACATGGAATGTACGTACCGTCATACTTTGTGGCATATTGACAGCCCACTCATGCGAGAACACACACACTCGCTGACACACACAGGCAGGGACTTTCCATAAGAATCATTGAAACCATTATCCTTGCAATAATTGACAACGAACTTAACATGGAAATTATTATGAAAACAAACAAAGACATGTGATGGTGCTGATAGGGCTGATAAAAAGTATCGGTGTGTGTGTATGTGTGTGTGTGTGTGTGTGAGACTGCCTTTCTACTCTTTCAAGTCTGGAGAGGCGTGAAAGCATAACATTGAGGAGATGGTTGGTATTGGCAGCCAATGCCTGTTCTCACACCTACTCTACATTATACAAAAAATGACAAAAACAATTTTCAAGTGTTTGTATTTGTTTATGTAATATGCTCATTTGTGTGGAATAAATGGCGCTGGTGTTCGACTGGAAGTGAAAGGCTGAAAGAATTCACACAATAAGTAGAAAAAACAAAAAAACAACAACGGAAAACAGCCCAACAAAATATGATAAAGAAAATGGCACAGAAAAATTAAATGAATGTTAATATGTCATATTTGTAAACAATTTGTATGTGGCCATTGCTGTTGTCCCGTTAATGATTATGCCCAAGCTGTTGCGGAAGCATAACGCTGTTGGTTTTATTCATTTATCCCCCCCCCCCCCCCCCCCCCCCCTCCCTTCCTCCGCATCCCAAACAATTGTTATTCTGTGTCGAAAAAGAAAAATAGTTTTTGTATGCCAGGGTTTCTTTCATTATTATTTTTAACAAAAGAGTTAAAATATACAGAAGTGTTGTTTTTTCATACGTTTTATATCAAAATATTTGTCACTAATAATCGAAATTAAGCGGAAGGCATTAAAATGGAACATTAAATTCAACATATGGTAGAAAAAAAGTAAATGAAAATTTTAAGGAAAAAAGAAAGTGAAGAAATTCAGGAAAATGTAAAATTCAGGAATGAACAAAAATTCAAAATTCACCTATTCTGGTTGCCGGCCCTTAGGGATAACCCAAAGAGTTCTAGAGCAGACGCCCTGCCGACACGAGATAACCCTGACCACCACACAGGCGGGAACTTTGAGCTCCGACTTGTGCAGTGTCCATCGTAATCACGGGAGGCTTAGCTAAAAACTGCCGGGCACGCCCCCTAGGTTGCGGATAGTGAAAAACTTCGTTTTTATGCGAAGTAGCTGCAATTTCGGCCCCGGGCAGTCAGCGATTTCTGGAGGAAAGTCTCGGCGAGGGGCCATGTGGCACTGAGTGCCAATGATACTCGAGATGGCGCCTTCAAATAACCAACGTCTGTTTCCAGGTTAGGGGCGGCTGGAGGCGAGCGTCGGATCTGGGAGCAAGCAGCTCGCCACAACGAGGGATACATATAGAATCCCACAAAACCCATGCGGTTGGGTCGCTGGGCCAGTAACCCGCCTCCAGAAAACTGTAAGAATCACTCTGAGATACAAAAGAATAGTAAATACGAATTCCATCTAATGTTGACGACCCACGCAAACGAAAAAAGGACCATGATTTGCGGATCTGCACCTGGAATGTCCGCACTCTTGATAGAGAAGGTGCAGTGAACGCGCTGGAGATAGAATATGACCGCTGCCTACCCATGATAATAAAATCTTTCTGGGTGATTTTAATGCAAATATAGGGAAGGATGATATCTTTGTACCGAGGTCCTCATCGCTCCGCCTATGCCAAGAGAACATGTTCTCTGAACCTGTTGTATGGTCCTTATGTGGCACTTTTTCTCCATAGCAGTCCACCAAACTGCAGAGGCGTAAGAAAGTATTGGTCTAATCACGCTCGTGTAGAGCCAGTGAACTATCCTAGGATTTAGGCCCCTTTTCGAGCCAACATCCGTCTACATAGTGCCCAACAACTGTGAGCCTTCTCAGTACGCTCCTGAATATTTGACCTTGTCAGATATCGGAATCGTCCTATTGAGGAAACGTGGTGCGTTAAATTGGCCCACCTTCGTCTTCGTCGTGAACAGGCATATTTCAGTCTTCTCTGGGTTAACATTTAGACCTCTGGGTCTAGCCCAGTCATATGCCACATGCAAGACCTTTTCGGCCCTTCTGCATAGCTCGTTCGGATCCTTACCTCTTAGAAGTATTATAACATCGTCTGCATAGCAGACGGGTTCAAATCTCTCCTCAGTCAGCATCCGTAATAGGTCATTCATGGTGGTCACCCATATGAGTGACGATAAAATGCCCCCCTGTGGCGTGCCCTGTGCCACTTTCTCCCTTATATTTATGCCATGGGACACACAATTTATCCACCTGTTCCTTAGCATATGGTTTATCAGTCTCTAAGGACCGGGTCCACCCGGTACTGTTCTAAGGATTGGATCAGTGTGTCGCTCCGAACATTGTTAAAAGCCCCCTCGATGTCAATGCATACCGCATACGTTTTGGCATCGCAGGATTCTTCTATTTTATGCACAACCTCGTGCAGGGCAGTCTCCACCGACCTTGCCTTGACATAGGCATGCTGTTTGTATTTGAACAGTTCGCTGGATGTCCTACTCTTTATCATGGTGTCCATAATACGTTTCATGGTTTTGAGTAGAATGGACATAAGCCTTATGGGTCTGTAGGCCTTTAGTGTCGCATAACTCTCCTTGCAGGCCTTAGGTATAAATACCGCCCTTGCCTCCTGCCAGGCTTTCGGAGTATATGAAAGTCCTAGGCAGGCTGTGAAAATTTTGGCCAGATGAGGCGCCAGATAGTCGGCCTCTTTCTGTAGTAACCCCGAAAATATTCCATCGGGTCCAGGTGACATAAATGGTTTGAAGCTTCTCAAGGTTTCCTTCACCATAAATTCTGTTATTATATACTTTCGATCAACGTCATTACTCCAAGATTCCGGTGTCTCCATGAGTCCCTTCGTATCCTGTGGAAAATGGGTTTTTTATCAAAAGCCTCAAAATGTCCTCCGTTGTGTCTGCTCTCACTCCCGTATCGTCTACTAAAGTTTCAGTTTGGACATGGGTTTTTGAGAACAGCTTTTTTATCTTGGCGGTGTCATTAACGCTATCGACCTGTTCGCAGAAAAGCTTCCAGGAGGCACGTTTTGCCGTGCTGGTAATCTTATTGTATTCCTTGAGCCGTGTGTAGTATACATCCCAGTAAACGTCCGCTTTTTTACGACGTGCTCTGTTGTAAAGTCTGCAGACCTCTTTCCCAATATTGCGAATATCCGCCGTCATCCAGGGGTTTTCTTTGGGGTGATTTTCTTCTCGTAGAGGGCAACCAGCATCGAAAAATCCCACTTTTGCAGTCGTAGTCCTGTTGACATTGTCGTCAATGTCTTCTATGCTTGAACAATATATTGGGTTGCCCAAAAAGTAATTGCGGATTTTAAAAAAAAAAGTAAATGCATTTTTAATAAAACTTAGAATGAACTTTATTCAAATATACTTTTTTTACACTTTTTTCTAAAGCAAGCTAAAAGTAACAGCTGATAACTGACAGAAGAAAGAATGCAATTACAGAGTCACAAGCTGTGAAAAATTTGTCAACGCCGACTATATGAAAAATCCGCAATTACTTTTTGGGCAACAAAACATATCATCTTTCCCAAGTATTGTGTTCCAATAATAGGATTTTTGATTATACTAGTCTTCCAAATCTTCACTAAATGGGCTTCTTGGGAGTAAGTTATGCTCTCATCGTAGGTTCCCTGTATATTAGGCGGCATTGAGTTTTCTGTCACTGCTCTGCCTGATGTATCAGCATTAGGATTTTTATCCATCCTAATCTCGAGAAAGTTGGGCTCTGTTGGATCTTTGCTTATCCTAATCTTCCCAATATTGAGAGAGTCGGTGATTGCCTCTTCGTCAGCCCCCTGTCCGCCTGATGGCTCAATATGAGGATATTTGCCTATCCTAAACTTCACATCCTTAAAAAGACGACCATGGCCCAGTAGTACGCCATGCCTTATGTCTTAGTCAAACTTGTCACGTAGTCTAGATCAATGCGCACCACAAGGAGAGCTTCTTCCTCCTTCTCCTCCTTGAAGAAAACCTCCCATTTCTCCGCGACCAAAACTTGGTTTTGCTTGTTCCATCATGCGTTATGTCGGGATTTTGCCGCCCCACATCATTGATGAAGACCGTTGCCTTTGTGAGCTGTGGGAAATCCATCTTTCTCACAAGGTCGAGCTTTGCGTCCTAGGGTGTGTGGATACTTCCAACGAACTTTTTGACGGTATCAATACATTCCGCAAAGCGCAGCGTTAAGATGTCCCTTCAGACTTCAAAACATGTTCGATAGCCCGTTCGTTTAACAATTGCCTCACCTGGGACCGACTATCTGGTGGAATCCTACCGCTTGCACAGCCGATATCGATGACTGCATAAGTCATCTCATTTCTTGCCACTCTGGCGCAAGAGGATGACTCCTTACCTTTCTCAGTAACCATCCTCGCCTTCTGTGAATGCTGTGTGGTGGTTTTGTAAGTCACAGTCCTCCATGCAGACTCAGGGGCCGCGCGCGTTTCCTTCGCTCCTGTTCCGACTTTGTCTCCTCCTCAGGACACTATCTGGAGTCTTCATTGTGGGAGGGCTCGCTAAGTCTGCCCAGAGTACTTGACAGCCGTGAGCTTTGTTGTTAGCATTTTTGCAGTTTTATGCTCTTCGGGAATTCTGATTCTCTTCCCACCTTCCATAGAAGCGCTGGGAATGTCAGTTCCATCCCCTCCAGCATCCCGCCTTTCTCCGCCCGATTGCGCTGCCGGTGCATACCCTTATCTATTGGGTTGCCCAAAAAGTAATTACGGATTTTTCATATAGTCGGCGTTGACAAATTTTTTCACAGCTTGTGACTCTGTAATTGCATTCTTTCTTCTGTTAGTTATCAGCTGTTACTTTTAGCTTGCTTTAGAAAAAAAGTGTAAAAAAATATATTTGATTAAAGTTCATTCTAAGTTGTATTAAAAATGCATTTACTTTCATTTAAAAAATCCGCAATTACTTTTTGGGCAACCCAATACTTCGTCGTGCCACGGATTGCTTTCGCAGTTTTCTTGTGAGCTTTCGCTAAGCTCACTCTCGCTCACTTCTGCCGTTATCCCGCCGACCGCATATCTCAATTCGGCTTCGATGACTGTTTCAGTGTAACACTGTTGATGTTTTAAACTGAATCGGAAACACCACCTTTACTTAAAGGTTGGCAACGAATTGTACTTCCTTCTACATTATCCGTCTCTACCTCATTAATTAGTCTGACGACTGGTTGTGCGCTTGAAGCATCACTCCCGACTACAGGGGCCAAAAGACCCACACCTATATAAGGGGCGGACTATATGCTGCGGTTTGATGCAATCACCGCAGCTGTTGGGTCTTTTGAGGTTATTTTGAGCCTACTACTGAAAGGCTAAATTAGCTTTAGGAGCTGAAAAAGTAAAATAGGGAGATGGGTTTATAGGGGAGCTGTATTAGACAATAAACCGTTTCATACAATGTTCGACACGTATGTTAAAGGTCATGAGAGAAGCCATTGTACAAAATTTCAGCCAAATCGGATAATACTTTCACCCTTTAGAGGCTCAAAAAGTCGAGATCCCATATAGGTTTGTGTGACAGCTATATCAGGTTATGGGCCGATTTGAACCATTCTTAGCCCATCAATTGAGAGTCATGAAAAAAACACCTCATGCAAAATTGCAGCTAAATTGGATAATAATTGCGCCCTCTAGTGGCTCAAGAAAATCAAGACCCAAGATCGGTTTATATGGCAGCTATATCAGGTAATGGACCGATTTGAACCATTCTTAGCACAGTTGTTGAAAGTCATAAGAAAAACTTCATACAAAATTTCAGCCAAATCGCATAATAATAGCGCCCTCTAGTGGGTCAAGAAGTCAAGACCCCAGATCGGTGTATATGTCAGCTATATCAGGTAATGGACCGGTAATGAACCATTCTTAGCACAGTTGTTGAAAGTCATAACAAAAAACGTCATTCAAAATTTCAGCCAAATCGCATAATAATAGCGCCCTCTAGTGGCTCAAGAAGTCAAGACCTCAGATTGGTTTATATGGCAACTATACTAGGATATGGACCGATTTGAACCATACTTAGCACAGTTGTTGAAAGTCATAACAAAAAATGACATTCAAAATTTCAGCCAAATCGCATAATAATAGCGCCCTCTAGTGGCTCAAGAAGCCAAGACCTCAGATTGGTTTATATGGCAGCTATATCAGGTTATGGACCGATTTGAACTATTCTTAGCACAGTTGTTGAAAGACATAACAAAACACCTCATGCAAAATTGCAGCTAAATCGGATAAGAATTGCGCCCTCTAGTGGCTCAAGAAGTCAAGAACCATGATCGGTGTATATGGCAGCTATATCAGGTAATGGACCGATTTGAACCATACTTAGCACAGTTGTTGAAAGTCATAACAAACAACGTCATTCAAAATTTCAGCCAAATCGCATAATAATAGCGCCCTCTAGTGGCTCAAGAAGTCAAGACCTCAGATTGGTTTATATGGCAGCTATACTAGGATATGGACCGATTTAAACCATTCTTAGGCCATCAATTGAGAGTCATAACAAAACACCTCATGCAAAATTGCAGCGAAATCGCATAATAATAGCGCCCTCTAGTGGCTGAAGAAGTCAAGAACCATGATCGGTGTATATGGCAGCTATATCAGGTAATGGACCGATTTTAACCATACTTACCACAGTTGTTGAAAGTCATAACATAAAACGTCACTCAAAATTTCAGCCAAATCGCATAATAATAGCGCCCTCTAGTGGCTCAAGAAGTCAGGACCTCAGATTGGTTTATATGGCAGCTATATCAGGTTATGGACCGATTTAAACCATTCTTAGCCCATCAATTGAGAGTCATGAAAAAACACCTCATGCAAAATTGCAGCTAAATTGGATAATAATTGCGCCCTCTAGTGGCTCAAGAAGTCAAGACCCCTGAATGGTGTGTATGTCAGCTATATCAGGTAATGGACCGGTAATGAACCATACTTAGCACAGTTGGTGAAAGTCATAACATAAAACGTCACTCAAATTTCAGCCAAATCGCATAATAATAGCGCCCTCTAGTGGCTCAAGAAGTCAAGACCTCAGATTGGTTTATATGGCAGCTATATCAAAACGTGGACCGATATAGCCCATTTACAATCCCAACCGACCTACACCAATTCGAAGAATTTGTGCAAAATTTCAAGCGGCTAGCCTTACTCCTTCGAAAGTTAGCGTGCTTTCGACAGACAGACGGACGGACGGACATGGCTAGATCGACTTAAAATGCCACGACGATCAAGAATATATATACTTTATGGGGTCTTAGACGAATATTTCGAGGAGTTACAAACAGAATGACGGAATTAGTATACCCCCATCCTGTGGTGTAGGGTATAATAAAATAATAGTCATTCGCCACCAAGGAAAACCCAATTTTGTTTTGCCAATCTTGTTTTTGGCATTTTTTAATTTTTTTTTTCATGGAAATAAAAGGTAAAGTTTTCTTTCGTAACATTTTTACCTTTCTTTAAATTTTTGTTAAATTTTATTTGTACATTAAATTTCGTTTTGACTTCTGCCCCACCCTGTTACACTTTGTGGTTGCCCCCCATTTAGCAGCAAAATAAAAATTAGCATATTAAAAATTTTTCTATAAATTATTGTTAACATATTACGGCGAATATTATATGTGTGTTGGGGGCAAATTTATTTTCATTTATTTGTTGCGAATCAGCGCTCATTAATTTGTGATATTTCAATATTTCATGTGGTGCAACAAAACCCCAACCTTCAGCATTGCATATAACCCTGTGTAGTTTTGTGTAATGTTTTATTTGTCGAACATTGCAATTGAACATAATGAATAATTTATTTTTGAAGCGGATATGAGATATGAAGTTGAAACAAAAATACAAATTATCAAGAAAAAAATGTATAATAATGCATGCTTTCGTTTTTGCACAGAACATGAGTTATAATTCTATAATTAATCAAGGGTAAAAATGTTGTTTTGGTGGTGCCATTGGTGCGTATGAGTGATTTTAATAAAACACAACAAGAGAACCAAATTGCAAATTGATGGGAAAAATGTGGGGAAAAATTTATTGATTCATTATTAAAATATGAAGGATATACCATGTATAACCTTAGAGAAGAGAATTTGGTATTTGCATAGATCAGTGTGGGCCTTTAAGGAACTTTGTATACCCTCTATCATAGGATGGGGGTATACTATTGGGTTGTCCAAAAAGTAATTGCGGATTTTTCATATAGTCGGCGTTGACAAATTTTTTCACAGCTTGTGACTCTGTAATTGCATTCTTTCTACTGTCAGTTATCAGCTGTTACTTTTAGCTTGCCTTAGAAAAAAAGTGTAAAAAAAGTATATTTGATTAAAGTTCATTCTAAGCTTTTTTAATAATGGATTTACTTTCTTTTAAAAAATCCGCAATTACTTTTTGGGCAACCAATAATTTCGTTATTCTGTTCGTAACTCCTCGAAATATTCCTTTGAGACCCCAAAAGGTATTCTTGATCGTCATGTCCTTTTAAGTCGTTCTAGCCATGTCTGTCCGTCTGTCCATCCGTCCGTCCATCCGTCCGTCCATCCGTCCGTCCATCCGTCCGTCCGTCCGTCCATCCGTCCGTCCGTCCGTCCATCCGTCCGTCCGTCTGTCTGTCGAAAGCACGCTAACTTTCGAAGGAGTAAAGTAAAGTATTACTGTAGGTCAGTTGGAATTGTAAATGGGCCATATCGGTCCATGTATTGATATAGCTGCCATATAAACCGACCAGGGGTCTTACTTCTTCGGCCTCTAGAGGGCGCTATTCCTATGCGATTTGGCTGAAATTTTGCATGAGGTATTTCGTTATGACTTCCATCAACTATGCTAAGTATGATTCAAATCGGTCCATTACCTGATATAGCTGCCATATAAACCTATCTTGGATCTTGACTTCTTCAGCCTCTAGAGGGCGCTATTCCTATCCGATTTGGCTGAAATTTTGCATGAGGTATTTTGTTATGACTTCCAACAACTATGCAAAGTATGGATCAAATCGGTCCATAACTTGATATAGATGCCATATAAACATATCTTGGATCTTGACTTATTCAGCCTCTAGAGGGCGCTATTCCTATCCGATTTGGCTGAAATTTTGCATAAGGTATTTTGTTATGACTTCCAACAACTACGCTAAGTATGGTTCAAATCGGTCCATAACTTGATATAGCTGCCATATAAACCTATCTTGGATCTTGACTTCTTCAGCCTCTAGAGGGCGCTATTCCTATCCGATTTGGCCGAAATTTTGCTTGAGGTCTTTTGTTATGACTTCCAACAACTATGCAAAGTATGGTTCAAATCGGTCCATAACCTGATATAGCTGTCATATAAACCGATCAGGGGTCTTACTTCTTCGGCCTCTAGAGGGCGCTATTCCTATCCGATTTGGCTGAAATTTTGCATGAGGTATTTTGTTATGACTTCCAACAACTATGCTAAGTAAGGTTCAAATCGGTCCATAACTTGATATAGCTGACATATACACCGATCAGGGGTCTTGACTTCTTGAGCCACTAGAGGGCGCAATTATTATCCAATTTAGCTGCAATTTTGCATGAGGTGTTTTTTCATGACTCTCAATTGATGGGCTAAGAATGGTTTAAATCGGTCCATAACCTGATATAGCTGCCATATAAACCAATCTGAGGTCTTGACTTCTTGAGCCACTAGAGGGCGCTATTATTATGCGATTTGGCTGAAATTTTGAATGACGTTTTTTGTTATGACTTTCAACAACTGTGGTAAGTATGGTTCATTACCGGTCCATTACCTGATATAGCTGACATATACACCGATCAGGGGTATTGACTTCTTGAGCCACTAGAGGGCGCAATTATTATCCGATTTAGCTGCAATTTTGCATGAGGTGTTTTGTTATGTCTTTCAACAACTATGGTAAGTATGGTTTAAATCGGTCCATTACCTGATATAGCTGCCATATAAACCTATATGGGATCTTGACTTCTTGAGCCTCTAAAGGGTGAAAGTATTATCCGATTTGGCTGAAATTTTGTACAATGGCTTCTCTCATGACCTTTAACATACGCTCCCCTATAAACCGATCTTCCTATTTTGTAAGAAAGTAATTAAATTGCAAATTTTGCCCATGAACATTCCACTAAGGAACAGGAGCAAACATCTCTCATATCAATGAGTGCAATCCGATTCAAGTTTTAAGCTCAATGATAAGGGGCCTCCTTTTTATAGCCGAGTCCGAACGGCATGCCGCAGTGCGACACCTACTTGGAGAGAAGTTTTACAAGGCGTTGTACCTCACAAATGTTGCCAGCATTAGGAGGGGAAAACCACCGTTGAAATTTTTCTGATGGTCTCGGCAGGATTCGAACCCAGGCGTTCAGCGTCATAGGCGGACATGCTAACCCCTGCGCTACGGTGGCCTTCAACTACTGTGCCAAGTATGGTTTTAATTGGTCTATAACCTGTTATAGCTGCCATACAAACCGATCTGGGATGTTGACTTCTTGAGCCTCTAGAGGTCGCAATTATTATCCGATTTGTTTGAAAGTTTGTACAACGACTTCTTTCATGACCTTCAACATACGTGTCAATTATGGTCTGAATCGGTCTATTGCATGATACAGCTCTCATATAAACCGATCTCCCTATTTTACTTCTTGAGCGCCTAAAGGGCGCTCTTTTTATTCAATTTGCCTGAAATTTTGTACAACGACTTCTCTCATGACCTTCAACATGCGTGTCAATTTTGGTCTGAATTGGTTTATAGCCTGATACAGCTCCCATATTAACCGATCTCCCTATTTTACTTCTTGAGCCCCTAAAGGGCGCAATTTTTATTCGAATTGGCTGAAATTTTACACAATGACTTTTACTATGGTTTTCAACATTCAATTCAATTATGGTCCGAATCGGACGATAGCTTGTTATGTGAATACTGACATTTTTATACCCTACACCACTACTATGGTACAGGGTATAATAGATTTGTTGGTAACACTCAGAGAAGACTGAAATATGCCTGTTCACGAGGAAGATAAAGCTGGGCCAATTTAACGCACTACGTTTCCTCAATACTTTGGTGTGATCTTGGACAGGAAATTGAATTGGAAATTTCACATTCAGGAGTGTACTGAGAAGGCTTACAAATAGTGGGCACTATGTAGACGGGCTCGAAATGGGGCCTAAATTCTAGGATAGTCCACTGGCTCTACAGAAGCGTGATTAGAGCAATACTTACTTACGCCTCAGTAGTTATTTGAATTTGTAGTCAATGGTGCATGAAATGCTTAATATTATACCCATTGCTCTTAAAATGTTGGTCACCTATCCATTAAAACTTATCAAAATGAGAAAAAAAGTGGCACCAGTTTCATTCTAAGGCATAAATGCAGTTTATGGAGAAAATGGCCTTTGACAAAAATGCAGTTTACGGGAAAAATGGCAAAAATTGCTGGATTTTGTTTTCACAATTTGATTATTTTTTTAATGGTAATGTAAAAAGCCTGTCACAGCTATATGACTCCAAATTTCAAATTCCCCCTTTCTCAACACCTGGAGGTCTTATTCATATAGGTTTTTTACACAAAATTTCCTTTAACTTGAGTACTACTGGGTTGCCCAAAAAGTAATTGCGGATTTTTCATATGGTCGGCATTGACAAATTTTTTCACAGCTTGTGACTCTGTAATTGCATTCTTTCTTCTGTCAGTTATCAGCTGTTACTTTTAGCTAGCTTTAGAAAAATAGTGTAAAAAAAGTATATTTGATTAAAGTTCATTCTAAGTTTTATTAAAAATGCATTTACTTTCTTTTAAAAAAAATCCGCAATTACTTTTTGGGCAACCCAATATGTTGCCTATATTCGTCGTCATTTCGCTAGATGAGGGCCCACCAGGCCCAAAAGCGAACATATTTTTGTTCCTGGGGTCATTTTACAGGGGTGTACAAAAAATTAGATTTTTTGCCATTTTCCCCGCAAACTGCTGTTCAGCCCATTTTAATGAGTTTGTTACTAATAGCTCTTAAGGCCTTATTCACAAAGCTTTATGAAGCCTTAAAATGGTTTTATTTGACAGTTCTATAAAGGAAATATGTCAAATAAACCTATTTTAAATCTACATGAGGTTTTATGAATAAAGCCGTTAGCCTTTGGTGCGTATGATATATTTAAATTATTGTCCATCAATGCGTATGATAAATTTTAATTTGTTTCCATTAGTGCGTATGATATATATTATTTCTAAAAACTACTGGAATTAATGGATTTAAAAGATTTTCTGCAACATTTCCAAATTTTCTATCTAATGGCAACGAATCTCTTCTTAGCCAAGTACTTCCCTGTGACAATATTTTAAAATTCTTCTCTACTAACAAATATTTATATTGGATTTTTTTTTCCCACTAACTTTCACTTTTTATATGATAATTTATTTCATTTGCTTTTCAAAAACCCCAATATTTTCCTAAAACAGTTTTCCTGCTAATTGCAAATGACAGTTTTAATGTGCCATGCTCTACTGAACAGAAACCTTATGGTCTAGGTCAACATTAAACATATAGAAATTATGTTTGTTTTCCTTGCTTGCAACCGCCCTTTCCAATTATTTTGTTTGTTTTTCTTTTATTTATTTTATGGCTTATTAAATATTAGACACACATGAGGCTTTAATTGAAATTTATTATACTGCCATAGAAATTAGCTGGCAAATAGTGGGGTATATATGTATACATATGTTGTTTTTGTTTTGATTTAAGCAAATAAATTAAAACAAATACAAATATGGGTATGTATGGTGAGAAAAAAATTAAAATAAAACAAATGTGATTTTTTTTATACTAATATGGCTAAGGGGCCTTTGCAGTTGCTTTCTACGAGTCTCTCTTTAAACCACAAAATTTTTATTATTTAGACAAACTTCACATATAAGTTATGATAATGCTATACCCCAACATTTCAGTATAGATTTTGTTAGCCGTATGTGTAAGAGGGACCCTCTTATTTATTTATAAATTCATATTTACTTATCGACTTAAATATTGCAATTAGACAATGGCAAATATTAGTTATTTGCATAATTTGTTGATATTTTTAGTTGTATTATGGATCATTTAAATAACGTATGCTGTATTGTTATTGAATTTTTTGTATGAATCATACGTTATGTGGGACTTATGTCACTTAATGAGTGTCACTAGACATAGCAAGCATAAGTATTATGACCAAATATTACTCGTAATGCGAGTTACGGGTGTAGAAATTGGAGTTTTTTGTTAGTTTAATAAAAATTAATATAACTCATACGCTTACTGGTACCTTAAAATTAAAATCAAGTATACGCTTTATCAGTGAATGGCCTTTAGCTTTAGTGTTTCCCAAACATCCCATTGCGGAAAAAAATAGAGGGAACGTGAGTGGCCTACAAAATTTATATTCCATGGAAACCATTGGGTTGCCCAAAAAGTAATTGCGGATTTTTTTAAAAGAAAGTAAATGCATTTTTAATAAAACTTAGAATGAACTTTAATCAAATATACTTTTTTAACACTTTTTTTCTAAAGCAAGCTAAAAGTAACAGCTGATAACTGACAGAAGAAAGAATGCAATTACTGAGTCAACAGAGCTGTGAAACAATTTGTCAACGCCGACTATATGAAAAATCCGCAATTACTTTTTGGGCAACCCAATATATATGGGAGCTATGTCTTAATCACAACCAATGTTAGTGAAATCTTGCACACGCATTGGGACATCGAATAGAAAACCTTGTGGAACATTTGTGAAAGATCGATGCAAAATTGTAACCAAATATAGCCTTGATATTGCCATTAATGTCTTTTCAGACAGCCAGGCAGCTATCAAATCCCTAGAGAAAGTATTTCTGAATTCAAAAATTGCCATCAACTGTAGCAGATCTCTCAACGAGATGGCTGAACAGTTCAAAATGTATTGGGTTGCCCAAAAAGTAATTGCGGATTTTTCATATAGTTGGCGTTGACAAATTTTTTCACAGCTTGTGACTCTGTAATTGCATTCTTTCTTCTGTCAGTTATCAGCTGTTACTTTTAGCTTGCTTTAGAAAAAAAGTGTAAAAAAGTATATTTGATTAAAGTTCATTCTAAGTTTTATTAAAAATGCATTTACTTTCTTTTAAAAAAATCCGCAATTACTTTTTGGGCAACTCAATTGCTGCTCTGGGTACCGGGGCACAGAGATATCCCAGGAAATTGTCGAGCATATGAGCTTGCTAGACTAAGAACTTCGTTACATATTCCAGGGGAACTGAAATCTGTGGGTATGCCTTTGGCGACTTGTAAGCTAAGTCTCCAAGATCAGGCTCAATGGGCAACTAATGAGAGATGGTGGCCTAATCTAGGCAGGAGGCCACCGTAGCGCAGAGGTTAGCATGTCCACCCATGACGCTGAACGCCTGGATTCGAATCGTGGCAAGACCATCAGAAACAATTTTCAGCGGTGGCTTTCCCGTCCTAATGCTGGCAACATGCCATGTAAAACTTCTCGCCAAAGAGATGTCGCACTGCGGCACGCCATTCGGAATCGGCTACAAAAAGGAGGCCCCTTATCGTTGAGCTTAAACTTTAATCGGACTGCACTCATTGTTAAGTGAGAAGTTTGCCCATGTTCCTTAAAGGAATGCATCTAGACTTGAAGAGCTCTACCGCTCTGCTGTCGCTGGCTAGAGCAGACTTCTCAGTCATTGCATCCATCATGACAGGTAACTGCCCGATCGGAAAACATGCTGACAGGCTGAAGGTTGCCAGTAATGACTTCTGCAGAAGCTGTGAGGACATCGAGAAAGAATGGACTATAGAACATCTGCTGTGTCTTCATCCCTTACTGGTAGACAGAAGGAGTTCCACTTTAGGTTATCAATTCTTTGAGAACTTGTCGGATTTAGCGGATGTAAACATTTGCAGGTTGTTGGGCTTTTCAAGGCGATCTGGATGGTTCAATGGTAGGAACTAGAAGGCATCTCCCTTCTACTGTTGCTGTGGTATCAGAATGGATGAAAACGTCTGAGTAAGTCTGATGACAGACTGCCACATAAACCAAACCTAACCTAACCTTACCTGACTTGTCCTTACTTTACTTAACCTTACCTGACATAACCTTCCCCGTCTTAACCTAACCTAACATAACCATACCTAACCTAACCTAACCTTACCAAACCTAACCTAACACAACCATACCTAACCTAACCTAACCCAACTAACCTTGCCTAACCTTACCTTACCTAACCTAAGATTGCCTTACATAACATAACCCAACCTAGCATAAACTAACCTTACCTAACCTTGCCTCACCTAACCTAACCTTACCTAACCTTACCTTACCTCACCTAACCCTACCTAGCCTAACCTTAACTAACCTTACCTTACCTAACCTTACCTTACCTAACCTTACCTAACCTTACCTTACCTAACCTTACCTAACCTTACCTTACCTAACCTTACCTAACCTTACCTAACCTTACCTAACCTAAGATTACCTGACCTAATCTAACCTAACCTAACCTTACCTAACCTAGCCATACCTAACCTAATCTAGCCTAGTCTAACCTAAGGTTACCTTACCTAACCTAACCTAACCTAACCTAACCTTACCTAACCTAGTCCGTCCGTCGAAAACATTTTACCTTCGAACAAGTTAAGCTAGCCATTCGAAATTTTGCACAAGTACTACTTATAGATGTAGGTCGGTCTGTAATCGGGTCAATTCGGTCCATGTTTAGATATAGCTACCATATAAACCATTTCCCGATTTGACTTCTTGAGCCTCTAGAGGGCGCACTTCTTATCTGCTTTGACTGAAATTTTTAACGATGACTTGTCGTATGACCTCAAAGATCTAATCTAGACTTGAAGAGCTCTACCGCTCTGCTGTCGCTGACTAAAGCAGACTTCTCAGTCATCAGTCATCCATCATGACAGGTAACTGCCCGATCGGAAACATGCTGACAGGCTGTAGGTTGCCAGTAATGACTTCTGCAGAAGCTGTGAGGACGTCGAGAAATAATGGACTATAGAACATCTGCTGTGTCTTCATCCCTTACTGGCAGACAGAAGGAGTTCCACTTTAGGTTAGGTTAGGTTAGGTTGAAAAGAGGGTGCACATATTAATCCGCTCCCAATCGGTCTATCTAATCTCCGGCTTTGACATCTTAGGTCTTTAGAGTGCTCTATTCTTATTTTATTTGGCTGAATTTTTGCACAATGACTTGCCTTAAAACCCCCAAAATATGTGCTAAGTATGATCCGAATCGGTCTGTAACCTAAAATGGCTTCCATATAAACCGATCACCCGATTTGACTACCATAGCCTCTAGCCAAATCGGATAAGAATTGCGCCCTATAGCGGCTCATAAAGTCATAATCCCAGATCGATATCATTGAGACTCTCCACTTGATACCGCTGACTATCCGCGACTGCAGTTGCAGCTACTCCGTACATGTAGAAGCCCGGAAGCTCTCAACTGATGTGCTCGCAATGAAAAGAACACCACACAAATCCCCGATTTGACTTCTTGAGGTTCCGGGGGCGGCAATTCTTATCCGATTTGACTGAAATTTTGCACGATGACTTGTCTTATGACCTGAACGAAAAATCTATGTGTAGTAAAATCCTAATCGGTATATAACCCGATATAGCTTGCATATAAACCAATCTCCGAGTTTGACATCTTGGGTCTTTAGAGTGCTCTATGCTTATCTTATTTAGCTGACTTGCCTTAAAACTCCCAAAATCTGTGCTAAGTATGATGCGAATCGGTCTGTAACCTAAAATGGCTTCCATATAAACCGATCTCCCGATTTGACTACCCTAGCCTCTAACCAAATCGGATAAGAATTGCGCCCTCTAGCGGCTAATAAAGTCAACATCCCAGATCGATCTCACTGAGACTCTCCACTTGATACCGTGACTGCAGTTGGAGCTTTCGCCCTCTGGGGGCTCATTAAGTCAATATCCCATATCGATCTCACTGAGACTCTCCACTTGATACCGTGACTGCAGTTGCAGCTACTCCGTCTATAAAGTTGCTCGGAAGCTCTCAGCTGAGCTTCTCATAATGACTGAGCTTCTCAGAACTGTGAGTCCCAACCCATGTGGTGCTCATAGTCATTCAGTGCCGGCTCATGCATTACAGCATTTTGAAGATCTCATCGCGTCCCACGTTAAAACAAACCCGTCTTATCCAAATATCAGAGGAGACTCCCCAGAGACACATTAGCAAGTTCGTCTTATCCAAGTATCTGAGGAGACTCCCCAGAGACACATCTGCAAGTTCGCGGAGATGGGAGAAGAACTGCCTGCCCAGGGTGGAAAGCCTATGTCCCTGTAGGGTCATGAGCAGAGCAGATATTCTTTCGTTTCCTTCTTATCCTTATAAAGACATCGTTGAGAGAAGTTGTAGTGCAGGACCCCCATATGCGCGGCCATATGGCCTGGACTTGCATTCAATGACCCCTTATTGAGGGCCAGCAACCCTCTCAGTCAACAGCTGGCCAGAGTGTCCTGGAAATCTGACAACCATCCACAGATTTCCACCCTGCCACCGCGTGCGCAAAAGGTCATCTCCTTCTCCAGAGTGTCCTGGCAATCGGGCAACCATCCACAGACTCCTACCCCGCCACCGCGTCCGCATAGGCCGTCTCCTGCACCACTGGACATCTCCTCTACTATGTTCAGTAGGTCGACAAAGTGCACGTGTGTAAGATCGGAGACAAGGATGGAAAGCCTATGTCCCTGTAGGCTCATGAGCAGAGCAGATATTCTTTCGTCTCCTTCTTATCCTTATAAAGACATCGTTGAGAGTGGTCGTTGTGCAGGACCTCCATATGCGCGGCCATATGGCCTGGAATCGCACTCAATGACCCCTTATTGAGGGCCAGCAACCCCCTCAGTCAACAGCTGGCTAGAGTGTCCTGGCAATCTGACAACCATCCACAGACTTCCACCCTGCCACTGCGTGCGCAAAAGGTCATCTCCTTCTTCAGAGTGTCCTGGCAATCGGGCAACCATCCACAGACTCCCACCCCGCCACCGCGTCCGCATAGGCCGTCTCCTGCACCACTGGACATCTCCTCTACTATGTTCAGTAGGTCGACAAAGTGCACGTGTGTAAGATCGGAGACAAGGATGGAAAGCCTATGTCCCTGTAGGGTCATGAGCAGAGCAGGTATTCTTTCGTCTCCTTCTTATCATCATCAAGACATCGTTGAGAGTAGTCGTAGTGCAGGACCCCCATATGCGCGGCCATATGGCCTGGACTTGCATTCAATGACCCCTTATTGAGGGCCAACAACCCCCTCAGTCAACAGCTGGCCAGAGTGTCCTGGCAATCTGACAACCATCCAAAGACACCCACCCTGACACCGCGTGCGCACAGGCCACCTCCTTCTCCAGAGTGTCCTGGCAATCTGGCATATGCGGCCGTTTCCTGCACCACTGGACATCTCCTCTTCTATGTTCAGTAGGTCGATAAAGTGTCCATGTGTAAGATCGGAGACATGTCTCCATAACTGTTACACAGTGTTATTGTAATCAAAATAAGTCAGTATGGTCATTTTGCAATAAGGCACAGATAATCAGCTTAACAGTCCATAGGTTGCATGTACTGCTAGCTAAACTAATCACAGCATTATTGTATACAAGTTTTGTAATAGTTTTCAATGTAGGAAGATTAATTGTATGAAAAATTATCACAATTAGATTATATAATAAAATGCTTTTATCGAATTCAGACAGCACATAACTAAGAGGTTCAAGTCATTACTTTCTAGTTTCCAATCAGGGAGGCATTCAGTTGATAAGGATAACGTGGAACTGAAAGGACTTAAATGTAATTTGAGGAAAACTCCAAGTGTACATATCATAAAACTACAAAATAAGCTTAAAATAATACAACATCATCTAATGAAGACAAACGTTAACGGACACTACTATGTTGCATTGCCTTGCATTGTCTGTTAAGGTAAATTAATTGAAATTTGGTAATGGTATACTTCTAATAGAGACTCGTCCCAAACAGCATGAGATTATATTCACCCTTTGTGTGGTAATCATTGGAGCTTTAGAAATGTTGCAAGCATTACAATGGACAAATATTTTGAATGAAACGAATAATTGATATCAAAGTGATTGTAAAAATCTCAGAAATTACCTAATTGGTATGCCAATGTATTTCTTAGCCTGTATCAGATGTTGAGAAAGACATTTTGCTGGAATTTTCTGCAAAGTTTGTAAAATAATTATAGGTGATAGGAATTCTTGTAAGACAATTAAAAGCTAATTTTGTCGAAGACAAAAAGGAACATACCAATCAGTCTATAAGCCCCAGTAGAGAACATATGAATCCTGTCCTCCACATGATATAAAAATTGTGGCAAGAGCATGAGAAGTCAATGTCAAGATAGGTGGCAACAAATCTTTGCTCCATCAGTCAGAAAATATAGCCTCCACGAGCCTTCTTTTTTTTTATTGCTTAAAGAAGGTAGACTGGCTGCCTCAAAAGAAAAGGTATTTGGCTGCACCAGGTTTAAAAGTCATGATATTGACAAAGTCCAACCAAAAGCAAGAATCCAAATCGATTACATTGTGCGGGAAGAACATACAACTCTCGATCTGAGGAGGCATCTAAACTTGGTGAGCATCTAAACTTGGTTGCAGCAAAGGGATTGGGACTTGTGAGCATCTAAACTTTGTTGAAGCAAAGGCATTGATTCGTAAAGCGTTGCGAAAAACTAATGAAAAAACTTAAACTTCCAAAGTCCAGCTTTGATGCAATGTCAGGCATCGAAGCTGGTCTTTGGAAAGCTGCCACGACAACACATACCTTGAAGAATGCCTTCGTTGTCCTTATGGCAAGGAAATTCTTGACCCACACCATGGGAAATGCTGTTAAATTCTTTCTTGTATGCCCAAATCCTTACCCCAGGAATCCCAACAAGAATGTCGAAATGAGAAAGCCTAGAATGTGGTATATATTGCAACCCTGCTGTTGGTGGCAACCCCTAAAGTGAAGATGAGTTATCTGGAGAAAAGTTGAGAGAAAAGGACTTCTATTCAGCAAAAAGAAGTGTGATATGGAAAGACGTCAGTCTGAGTGAATCAGAATGGAATTTGGGTAGAATGGGATTTGCATAGCGTTAACCCGGCTGGATTGCACCAAGGCAGCAGGAACCGATGGGCTAGCATTAAAACTAGAGATACAAATGTTATACTTAGGTTATGGCGAAGACAAAGATATCGCAGTATCGAATCCCGAAGAAGGTATAGAATGTATTTCGCCTAGTCTGAATGAAGTCAGCATAGTAATAACCCGGCTGAAAAGCAACAAAGCAGGGGGAACCGATGGGTTTTCTATAGAACTGAACCCTATATATGCTTAGGATATAAATAGTACTCAGTTATGGGTTTCTATAGCGGGTTTAGATCAGAGCCGATGCGCAGATTACGCGTATGCATCAGCTCGTCAGCATAGGAGCAACCTGAGTGAAGAATAACAAGGCAGCAAGAGCTGATGGGTTATCAGCTGAACTATGGAAAACTCGAGGCATTTTAGATCAGAGTAGGCAGCTCGTCAGCATAGCAGCAACCTGACTGAAGAATAACAAGGCAGCAGGAGCTGATGGCTTATCAGCTGAACTATGTAAGACTCGAGGCATTTTAGATCAGAGTAGGCACTTAGATGAGGCTAGAGTAGGCACTTAGATGAGGTTTGTGCTAAATACTATACATTGGTTATGCAAGTAATGTTTTTCCCGGCTGAAGCAGTAGGAACCGATGGGTTACCATTAGAACTGAGCACAAAGTATGGTTTGGATATGAATAGTACTTTTTCCCCGTTATTGGTTCCTATAGCGATTTTAGATCAAAGTAGACATGTAGATTAGGATCAGCAGCAACTCGACTGAAGAACAACAAGGCAGCAAGAGCCGATGGGTTACCTGCTAATCTTTATACAACTGGAGGCGACACGAAGATGAGAGATATGCATCAGCTCTACTGCGCAATCTGGCTAGATAAACGCATACCGGAGGATTAGCACCAGACATATCATATCCGCCTGCAGAGACAACGAAGAAAATCTAGTAACAGATATAATGTGCTAAAGAAACAAAAACAAACAATTTTTCTCAATCCCATCGTATATTGATGGCAACAAGCACAACGCTCAATCAATCCTTGATGCCGGTATAAAATATATACCGTTTAGTCAAAGTGAGGACATGGTATTAGTAATCCGGCCTAAGAAGAACAAAGCAGTAGGAACCGATGGGTTACCAACAAACTTGAACACCGAGTATGCATAGAATTGTTTCCCAGTTTTGGGTTCTTATTGCGATTTTAGTCAAAGTCAACACGCAGATCAGGCATATGCATCAGCTCGTCAGCGTATAAAATATATACCGTTTAGTCGAAGTGAGGACATGCTATTAGTAATCCAGCTGAAGAAGAACAAAGCAGTAGGAACCGATGGGTTACCAACAAAACTGAACACCCAGTATGCATAGAATATGGATATAACTTGTTTCCCAGTTTTGGGTTCTTATTGCGATTTTAGATCAAAGTCAACACGCAGATCAGGCATATGCATCAGCTCGTCAGCGTAGCAGCAATCCGGCTTAAGAATAACAAAGCAACAGGAGCTGAATTGTATAACGCTGGAGGCGATACGAGTATGCATCAGCTCGTCAGCGTAGCAGTCACCCGACTGAAAAACAACAAGGCAGCTGAAGACGATGGGTTACCCGCTGAACTGTAACAACCGGAGGCAACACGTAGATGAGAGATATGCATGAGCTCTTCTGCGCAATCGAGTATGCATCAGCTCGTCAGCGTAGCAGTCACCCGACTGAAAAACAACAAGGCAGCTGGAGACGATGGGTTACCCGCTGAACTTTAACAACCGCAGGCAACACGTAGGTGAGAGATATGCAGGAGCTCTTCTGCGCAATCTGGCTACATTAGTTAATATACATGGCATGCCCTCTTGCGGAGAACAAGAAGACGCTTTTTTCTCAATCGCCGGTATTGCACAGTGGTGACAACAAGCATACCGCAGAACCAATCCTTGATGACTTTTGAAAATATATACCACTTAACCAACGTAGCAGCAACACGGCTGAAGAACATACAAGCAGCGGGAGCCGATGAGTCAACAACTGCACAAAAGGTACAGTTAGTATGAGTAGGCTATGAAAACGACCTTTTACCCAGTAACCGGACTGAAGAACAACAAAGCAGTAGCAACCAATGGATTACTAACAGAACTGGACACTCAGTATGCATTACACATGAATAGAACATTTTTCCCAGTTTTAGGTTTCTATTGCAATGTGGATGCAACTATCAGCATAGCAATAATCGGACTATATTTTTGGTCCGTCGAATCTTGAGAACCCACCACTATAGAATCTGTAAAAAATTTCCACAAATAAACTTCGCTAAAGTGCACCTTAAGTACCAAATGATTTGCAAAATCAAAAATGTAAGCTTCTAGAGACCGTAGAGGACTAATTGGGAGATCAGTTTATATGGGAGCTATTGGGTTGCCCAAAAAGTAATTGCGGATTTTTTAAAAGAAAGTAAATGCATTTTTAATAAAACTTAGAATTAACTTTAATCAAATATACTTTTTTAGACTTTTTTTCTAAAGCAAGCTAAAATTAACAGCTGATAACTGACAGAAGAAAGAATGACAGAAGACAGAAGAGTAACAAGCTGTGAAAAAATTTGTCAACGCCGACTATATGAAATATCTGCAATTACTTTTTGGGCAACCCAATATATAAGGTCATGGACCGATTTGGATCGTACTTAGCGCGATTGTTGAAAGTAAGTAATAACTAGAGATCTATTTAGCCTCCCGACATCCGCCTTGAGTATGGTCCTGATCGTACCACATTTGGTTATATTTGTTATATAGACCGATGTGCTTTAAGCTTCTCGTTATCCGACTTAAATATGGTGTAGATCGTACCATCTTTGGCTTAAGCTGCCATATAGACCGTTATGCCGATTAAGGGTCTTAAGCCTTTATTTGCTGCATTCAGTAATCGATTGAATCTCCCGACATCCGACACAAATATGTTCCAAATTGGACTATATTTAGATATAGCTGCCATGTAGAGCAATCAGCCGATTTAGGGTCTTAAGTCGCCAATAAAAGCCGTAACTCTCATTCGATTTCCTTTCATTCCAGACAGTGAGTGGTTATAAGTCTCCCGTCATCGGACCAAAACATGGACCAGATCAGACCACATTTATATGTATCTGCCATATAGACCGATCTTCCAAGCTAGGAATTTCGCTGATACTGTCACTTTTAAAACAGTTTTCGGCACTCAAATAATATGCAGATCAGCCCATATATATATAGATACAACTATGGATATGGTGTCGGAGCTATAATAATAGCATATTGAATATATCCATGGATGTTTGGTATCAAAAGTTCGACGCGACCTTACTTAAGACGTTTTTACTTTTCTTCTCTAAGTGTCTTGCATCCGCCAATTTTTTCGCATTAAGTTCTCTTTGTTTAATTACTTCAACTTTCTACACTTCAACAAATGACATCCTTTAGAGATATACTTTTTTTTTTTAAATATGTATAGCAATTTTTCACTACTTGTGCCAAATATTAATCTTGAAGTCATCTGTTGGAACAAAGTTCACAACATTATTTTGACGCAGTGCTTAAAGATTTACTCGTTAACATTTCAAACTTGTAAATTATGCATGCACATTAATTACAAAATTCGCATTACTCATACGCCCAACGCGTAAGAACATTAATTTAAATTAATCATACGCAAAATGAGTATTAACCTGAACGCTACCGCCACTACTCCACCGCTACTACTACTCGCAGTAAGGCCTACTACATTTTCTTTTGGCAATCTCTTACACTTCCTTCCCCTCCTTCCCCCTCCCACGATTTCCTTGAGCTGCACATAATTATTTAATGTTGCGTGTAAATAACTTAAGATTTATTCAAGTGCTTTAGTTAATCTTTATGCTCGCTCTTGGTGGTTTCCTTATTAATTATGCAAATGAATGATCTGTCGAGTGTTGGCTGAAGTGCTTTTTAAATGATAAAAGAAAACTTATCGCGGCTTTAAGAGCAAAGATATAAAGGGCAGGGATTTTCTTTTCGAGAGAAATCAAAGATTTTTGTGAGAATTTTATGCAGAAGGATGTTTAAAAGGAGAATTTGGAAAAAGTAGAAAGCACAAAATTGCAAAAAGACATAACTAAATGATTTTTTTGCGATTTTTTGTGCTAATTGCCTAGTTTCTGGTAGTTTTTGCCAATTATTGCGATATTTTTCGCGATTTCTTAAAATTATTATAAATCATACGCACTGAGGTCCACCTTTTTAAAATCATTATAAGTCATATGCACTTAGGTACTGGTGTTGATGGTTTATTTTCTGGTAAGTTTTTGCAAATCAATGCAATTTTTTTGCGATTTCTTAAAATTATTATAAATCATACGCACTGAGGTCCAATTTTTAAAATTATTATAAATCATACGCACTTAGGTACATACAAATCAAGAAACTAATACGCTTCGTTGGAGAAAGGAATGCGTGTCTCAAACGCCCGAATTTTTTCACAACACGTTTATTCACGTTTATTTGGTTGAATTAAAAACAACATAATTACCAAAAGTCATACGTCTTATTATACATAAATTTTTATCACTTATACGCTCTATAGGCTTAATCCATAAATTGGTCATTTTTCCTCCTTTTGACAATTTTTTCCTATTTCTTTCATTATTTTTCATATCAAGAAATATTTTTAAAGCTTTAAAAATCCTTTAAAAATTTTTTTCACAATTTAAACAACATTTCTTCCATGGGGAAATTGTCTTTAAATATCCTGAGCGTTTCCAACACACAATTTTAAAAGTTCTTAAAGCTGTTATGACGAGGATTTTAAGCAAGAAAAAAATTGCAATTCGAAGGCCAAAAGAACAAATCTAAATGATTTTTGAGTTTTTTTTTTACTTTTTTTTCGATTTCTGTGATTTTTTGTGTATTATTTTGCGATTTTCCAAATTATTATAAATTATACGCACTAAGGCCCAATTTTGTTTAATTTTTATAAATCATACGCACTAAGGAACATATAGATCTTATTACTTATACGCTCCGAAGGAGGAATGTATTTGCGTCTCAAACTCGCACACATTTTCACATCGAGTATTCAGGTTTATTCAGAGACAACGTAATAACCATAAGTCAAAAGCCTTATTCTACATTCGTTTTTATCACTTGTACGCTCTATGGGCTTAAGCCATCAATTGGTCATGGTTTCCCATTTCTTTCATTATTCTTCAAACCTAGAATTTTTTGAAAGCTTCAAAAATCCTTTAAAACCATTTTCACAATTTAAAAAACATTTCTTCCATGGAAAATTGTCCTGAAAAATATCCTGAGTGTCTCCAACACACATATATTCCACAATTTTTAAAATTCTTAAAAAAAAAATAAGAAAATTCCATCTCAAGGCCGAAAGGACGGATCTATAAGATTTTTGCGTTTTTTTTTACTTTATTACATTTTTGGAATTTTTTTTTTCAAAGTTTCTGGGATCTTTTATTTGCGATTTTTCAAATAAGCTATAAATCATACGCACTCCAATCCAACTTTTGTTTAATTATTGTAAATCATACGCACTAAGGTACGTAAGGCCGAAAGGACGGATCTATAAGATTTTTGCGTTTTTTTTTTTTACTTTATTACATCTTTGGAATTTTTTTTCAAAGTTTCTGGGATCTTTTATTTGCGATTTATCAAATTAGCTATAAATCATACGCACTCCAATCCAACTTTTGTTTAATTATTGTAAATCATACGCACTAAGGTACGTAAAAATCTCCACCACACATATATTCCACAATTTTTGAAGTTCCTAAATCTGATATAAGGAGGATTTAAAAAAGAAAAAAATGAAGAATAGTGGCAGCTCAAAGGCCAAAAGAACGAAACAAAATAATTTTTAAATTTTTTATGTTTTTTTCCGTTTTTTTTTTACTTTTTGTTACTTTTTTCAATTTTTAAGATTTTTTTAAAATTTTCGCCTATATTTTTTTCAATTTTTCCAAATTATTATAAATCATACGCACTAAAGTCCATTTTGTTTCTTTATTTATTGTAAATAATACGCACTAAGGTACATAAAAATCTCCACCACATATATAATTCCACAATTTCTGAAGTTCGTAAAGTTGTTCTGAAGAGGATTTAAAAAAGAAAAAATTAAGAATAAGTCCTAAAGAACGGAAGTAAATGATTTTCACGTTTTTTTACTTTTTTAAATTTTTGGAATTTTTTTCAAATTTTCGGCGATATTTTTTTCAATTTTTCCAAATTACTATAAATCATACGCATTAAAGTCCATTTTGCTTCTTTAATTATTGTAAATCATACGCACTAAGGTACATAAAAATCTCCACCACACATAAATTCCACAATTTTTGAAGTTCCTAAAGCTGTTAAAAAGACCATTTAAAAAAAGAAAAAAAAAAAAAATGAAGAGTAATGGCTGCTCATAGGCCGAAAGAACGAAACTAAATAATTTTTACGTTTTTTTTACGTTTTTTTTTACTTCTTTCGTTTTTTGTTTCTTCAAATTTTCTCAGATTTTTTTTTGCCAATTCCAAATTACTATAAATCATACGCACTAATGCCCATTTTGTTTCTTTAATTATTGTAAATCATACGCACTAAGGTACATAAAAATCTCCACCCCACATATATTCTACAATTTCTTGAGTTCTTAAAGCTGTTATGAGGAGGATTTTAAATTTTTTAGATTTTTAATGAGTTATTTTTTTCAAATTTTTCCAAATTACTATAAATCGTATGTACTAAAGTCCAATTTTTGTTTAGTTCTAGCAAATCATGCGCTTTAAGGAAGGAATGCATTTGTGTCGCAAACTTCTTAATTTTTTCACAGTGAGTATTCTCGTTTATTTAAAGATAACATAATAACCGTAAGTCAAACGCCCTATAGTAAATCATTTTTATACCCTTCACCATAAGACGGGGGTTTAATAGCTTTGTAACACATCGAAATATGGATCTGAGGCCCAACAAAGTATGCATGTGTATTCTTGATCGTCTTCACATTTTTAGTCTCCTTCCGTCTGTCGAAAGCATGTTAACTTTCAAAGGAATAACGCTAGGCGCTTGAGATTTCGCACGAAAAATTTCTATTAGTTTGTGTTGGTTGTCCATCAACAACTGTGCAAAGTTTGGTCCAATTTGGTTCATAAACTGATATAGCTCCCATAAAAACCGATCTCGGATCTTGACTTCCCGAACCACTAGACGGCACAATTATTATCCGATTTGGCTGAAATTTTGCACCAGGTGTTTTATTTTGACTTTTAACAACTATGCCAAGTATGGTCCAAGTTTGTTCATAACCTGCTATAGTTCCATATAAACCGATCCAGGGTCTTGAACTCTTAAGTCGCTAGAGGTCGCTATTATTATCCGATTTGGCTGAAATTTTGTATGAAGGGGTTTGTTTTGACTTCCAATAACTGCCCCATGTATGGTCTAAATCGGTCCATAATCTGATATAGCTCCCTTATAAATCAATCTAGGATTTTGACTTCTTAAGCCTCTAGAGGGCGCTATAACCATCCGATTTTGCTGAAATTTTGCTTAAAGTGTTTTGTTCTAACTTCTAACAATTTTGCCAAATATGGCTCAAATCGGTTCATTACATGATATAGCTCCCACATAAACCGATCCAGAGCCTTGACCTTTTAGGCCGCTAGAGGGCGCAATTATTATCCGATTTAGTTGAAATTTTGTTTGAAGGGATTTGTTTTAACATTCAAAAACTGTCCCAAGTATGGACTAAATCGGTCCATAATCTGATATAGCTCCCATATAAGTCGATCTCGGTTCTTGACTTCTTGAGCCTCTAGAGGGCGCAATTATTATCCAATTTTGCTGAAAATTTGCACAAAGTGTTTTGACCATTAACATTTATACCAAGTATGTTCTAAATCGGTTCATTACCTGATAAAGCTCCCACATAAACCGATCTAGGATCTTGAGCCGTTAGAGGGCGCAATTTTTTAACGATTTGGCTGATATTCTGCATAAAGTGATTTGTTTTGACTTCCAACAACTGTTCCAAGTATGTCATTAATCGGTCCATAACCTGATATAAATAGCTCTTATATGAACAGATCCCCCGATTTTATTTCTTGAACCACTGTAGGGTTCAACTCATATCCGATTTGGCTGAAATTTTTCACAATGAATTCCACATTAGTCTCCGACAGCCAAACCAAGTATGGCCCCAATCGTCTCACAGCTAATAGCGTAGCAATTCTTATTCATTATCCTTTGTTTGCCTGTTCAGAGATATTGTCCAAAGAACTTGACAAATGCGATCTATGGTGGAGGGTATATGAGATTTGGCCCTGGGGAAATAACCACATTTTTACTTTTTATCTCGTATATGCCCTGTTCACTTAAACCATCAATCGCCCATTTTCCCCCTTTTGACTACTCATTTCCGATTTCTTTCATAATTCTTTATACCTAGAAAATTTTTTCAATTCTCTTAAAACACTTCAAAATCTTTCCAGCAATTTAAAGAACATTTCTTCTTTGGGAACATTACTTCTTTGCTCAAGTTCTCAGATCCATTAGGAGAAGGATTTTGAAAAATAAACAAAAAAGCTGCTACTAAAAGGCGAAAAGTATATAACTAAATGATATTTTTTTGCAATTTTTTTTCCTTTTATGTGATCTGTTATCCCTTTTGCAATTTTTCGGCAAGTTTTTGCATTTTTATGGGGAAGTTTTGCGATTTTTCCAAATTATTATAAATCATACGCACAACGGTCCAATTTTAGTTTGATTATTATAAATCATGGAGGCCACCGTAGCGCAGAGGTTAGCATGCCCGCCTATGACGCTGAAAGCCTGAGTTCGAATCCCGGCAAGAACATCACAAACATTTTTTTTGGCTATGGTTATCCCCTCCTAAAGCTGGCAACATTTGTGAGGTACTATGCCATGTAAAAACTTTTCCCTTCAGACGCCGTTTGAACTATAAAAAGGGGAATCTTTATCATTGAACTTAAATTTGAATTAGACAGCACTCATTGATATGTGTGAAGTTTGCCTCTGTTCCTTATCAGAATATTCAAGGGCAAATTAGCATTTGCATCATAAATCATACGCTCTGATGCACGTAAAAATCATATAACTTATACGCTCCGTAGGCGTAAAGCTTTTCCATCTCAAACTCCTACATTTTCCACCTTTTGACTCCTGTTCTCCCATTTCTTTTATAATTCTTAATACCTAGAAATTTTGCTAAAGCCATCACACTCACATATTCCTCAATTTCTGAGATTCTAAAGTTCTCGAATATTCTGTCATAGCCAATTAAAGTAAAAGCAAGTAAAGTTCTCGATGCTATTATGAAGAGGATTTCCAAAAAGAAACAAAATTAGACTAAGTGGCAAAAAAGTCACAACCAAGTGATTTGTTTGCAATTTTTTTTTGTTTTTTTTTTGTGAATTTTTTGTTTTATGTTTTTCCTTTTTGCTATTTTTTAGGATTTGGTTTTTTTTCGATTTGCGATTTTTTCAAATTGCTATAAATCATACGCACTAAGGTCCATTTGTAATTATTATAAATCATACGCACTAAGGTCCATTTTTTAATTATTATAAATCATACGCACTACGGTACATAGAAATTATATCAATTATACGTTCCATAGGAGGAAGGCTTTTTTCAGCGATTCTTCCCTTTTTTTTAGTTAAATAGAAGAAAAAATTATTATCATAAATCATACCCACTATTGTACGCATATTTTTATCATTTATACGCTCTAAAGGCTTCGTCACCATTTGGCCATTTTGTCCTCCTCTGACTATTTTTTTTTTATTGTTCCTTATACCTAAAGTTTTTTTTTTAACTTTGAAAAACTCCTGTAAAATCTCTTCCACATTTAAAAGACTTTTCTTTCTATTGAAAATCTTTAAATATCCTGCATATCCCACACTCATATAGTCCACAATTGCTCAAGTTCTCCAAGCTTCCTTCTTTATTCATATCCAACACTTTTTGTAGTTGTAGCCGGTTTGTTTGTTGCTTTCCTATTATTGTCGAGTACTAGCTGGCTTGGCTTTTTTCATTCAATTGTTTGTTTTGCTATTTTTCCATCTCTTGAAATGGGGGTTTAGCATGAGTAGCACTATTGTGAGTATGGTAAACATAGCAAAGGAACATATGTTCCCCTGGAGGAGCAGAAGATGCATCATGGAAATGCCATAAATATTGCAAGAAAAAAAGGATATTTAAGTGAAGCTTTTACTATAAATTGCTGTAAACATTTCAAAATGCTATGGTGCGTATGATTGATAATAATAGGGGAAATGGTGCATGAAAAGTGTCCGATTAAAGAAGTATAATACAGAGAGAAAGAGAGAGAGAGACTTTTTACCCATTCTAAAGAAACCTTGAGGGATATGTGTATTTAAAATTTCAAGGGAATTCAAGTGAAAGAGTAAAGTGTTTTAAATACAACGCAGCATATATTGGGTTGCCCAAAAAGTAATTGCGGATTTTTCATATAGTCGGCGTTGACAAATTTTTTCACAGCTTGTGACACTGTAATTGCATTCTTTCTTCTGTCAGTTATCAGCTGTTACTTTTAGCTTGCTTTCGAAAAAAGTGTAAAAAAAAGTATATTTGATTAAAGTTCATACTAAGTTTTATTAAAAATGCATTTACTTTCTTTTAAAAAATCCGCAATTACTTTTTGGGCAACCATATGTTTCTCTTAGTTTTTGTGAATCAGAATCGTATCTTAATTTTAAAATTGTACAAAGTTGCGTATGATTGACAATTCAAGCATTATCAGTTTTTATTCCGGGGTGCGTATGATTGACATTAGTTTTATTTTAATTTACAGGGGTGCGTATAAGTGATAATAATTTATATTTAATTTTTTTTATTTTTTGATCAAAGACTGTTTTGCAAATATTAAAAATCTGAGATACTTTATTTTATTTTTATTTTTAACAGAAGACAACATTATTTAATACCCATAATCTAAAGTAATTAATGAAGCGTACACCTTTGTTAAACCCGTCTTCTCTTCTATCCATGGACATATTCAGCCTTGTGATAGATATCTCTTATATTCCACATTATCTTTACTCCATTAGTTTTAATTTTTTTTCCTACTACAATCTCTATTTTCATGCGATTCATTTGTTCTTATTTCTCAAACACCATGTTTCAAAGTCACCGCCTTTGCTTTTGTTTCTCATTTTTTTTATTGTATAGTGGAGGGGAAAACCACTTTTACCACTACACTGTCTGTGCAGCCTAACAACCGTAGCACAAAGTCGATTATCCCAGCCATTGTTCTTCGCTTATATTGTACAAAGTCCCCATGGTGAGAGTGCTGATTTCGCTTTTAGAGCAGACAAATCCTGTCGCGCAAAAGACTTTTTGTCATCCCAATATTAAGTGCAACATTATATCAACATTAAATTTAATTAAAAAAGAAAGAAAAAAAAAACTAAAAGCTAGCTCACTACTACTTTGAAATAAATCTATATCACAAGCCTTGGCAAGGGAGAAGAGAGTGAAGGTGAATGGTTGCAGCAACAGAATGAGTATAAACAATGGAAAAATATAAACTTTTGTTCTATAAAAAAAAGATATTTATATAAAAATGGGGATAAAAGAATATACCATGGCATCATTATTGTTATTTTTTATTGTTATTATTAATAACAACAACAAATGCATGCAGGCGAGAGAGACCTGAATTTGGGTTAAGGCGTTTCTTTAATGGTTTTATTTGAAATGAAATCGCTTTTGTGCCATAACTTCAAGGGCATTTGCTAAAGGGTTTAAGCAACACCTATAGAAAAACTACTAAGTGGGTCACTAGGATAGCTGGCAAAGAATTTTGAGTTTGCTTCATCATCATTATAATGAAGTATCATTGTTTATGCTTTAAAAGCATGGACGTTATTGGGTTAAGTTAAGACAAAAAGGCAACTAAGTTAAGGTTATATTAATATACATACCATGATGACACTTTAATTACCCTTTTTCAAGTGAAAAGGATGTTAGAAACTAAAATTTCCCTTTTCCAAAGGGGAAGGGCTTTAAAACTATCTTTTACCAAAGGGGAAGGAAGGAACTATACTTTACCAAGGAAACAATTGTTAAAATTGCCTTTTCCCCTTCAAAAAGGGTACCAAAAATGTCTTTCCAAAGAGAAAGGGTACTAACACTACCCTTTTCCAAGAGGAAGGGTTCTAAACCTACCCTTTACTTCCGGAAAGATTACAAAAACTACCCTTTTCTTTGAGAAAGGTTAACAACACTGCCCTTTCCCAAGGGGAAAGGTACTAAATCTACTCTTTGCTTTAAGAAAAGGTACTAATACTACACTTTTCTAAGGAGAAGGGTACATAAACTACCCTTTATTTTGGGAAGGGGCACTAAAACTACCCTTTCTTTTAGGAAGTGCTACTTACACTACACTTTGTTTTAGGAAGGGTTACTAACACTACACTTTTTCAAAGGGAAGGGTACATAAACTACCCTTTGGTTAAGGAAGGGGCACTAAGACTACCCTTTGCTTTAGGAAAGGGTACTAAAACTACCCTCTATTTTAGGAAGTGGTACTAAAAGTACCCTTTGCTTTAGGAATGAGTACTAAAATGTTCTTTTCTTTTGAGAAAGAGTACTAACATTACCCTCTCCTTTAAGAAAAGACACTAAAACTACCCTTTCCTTTGAGAAAGGGTGTTAAAACTACCCTTTCCTTTGAGAAGGGGTGTTAAAACTCCCCTTTCCTTTGAGAGAGGATACTAAAACTACCCTTTCTTTAGATAAAAGTACACTTTCCTTTGAAAAAGGTTACTAAAACTACCCTTTCACCTGGAAAAGGCTACCAAATCTATCTTTTCATCAGCAAAGGGGTACTAAAACTACACTTTCACTAGGAAAAGAAAACTAAACGAAATAAAACTGCACTTTCCTTTGAGAAAACTAACTTTTTTCCAAAAGGAAAGTGTATCAAAACTATCATTTTGCAAACGAAAAGTGTACTAAAGCTATACTTTCCCAAAAGGCAAGGCAAGCTACACTTTTCCAAAAGGAAAGGGTACACTTTCACAAAGGACAGAGAAAGGGTATTTACACTACCCTTTCCTTAGAGAATGGATACTTACACTACCTTTCCATAGAGAAAGGGTACTTACACTACCCTTTCCTTAGAGAAAGAGTACTTACACTACCCTTTCCTTAGAGAAAGGGTACTATCACTACCCTTTCCTTAGAGGAAGGGTACAACACTACCCTTTCCTTGGAGAAAGGGTACTTACACTACCCTTTCCTTAGAGAAAGGATACAAACACATCCCTTTCCTTAGAGAAAGGATACAAACACATCCCTTTCCTTAGAGAAAGAGTACAAACAATACCTTTCCTTAAAAAACGGGTTCAAAAAATACCCTTTTCTTAAAAAAAGGGTACAAACAATACCCTTTCCAAAGAAAAAAGGGTACTAACACTACCCTTTCCATAGAAAAAGGGTACAACACTATCCCTTCCTTAGAAAAAGGGTACTTACACTACCCTTTCTTTAGAAAAAGGGTACTTACACTACCCTTTCCTTAGATAAAGGGTACTTACACTACCCTTTCAATAGAGAAAGGGATCTAACACTACCCTTTCCGTAGAAAAAGGGTACTAACACTACCCCTTCCTTAGAAAAAGGGTACAGACACTACCCATTCAATAGAGAAAAGGATCTAACACTACCCTTTCCGTAGAGAAAGGGTACTAACACTTACAGAATGGGTACTAACACTCCACTTTCCATAGAGAAAGGGTAGAAACACTAACCTTTCCTTGGAGAGAGGGTACAAACACTACCGTTTCCTTAGAGAAAGGGTACTTACAATACCCTTTCGTAAGAGAAAGGGTACAAACACTACCCTTTCCTTAGAGAAAGGGTACGAAAACTACCCTTTCTTTAGAGAAAACAAACACTACCCTTTCCACTGTCATACGGCACAAACACTACCCTTTCCTAAGAGAAAGGGTACTAACACTACCCTTTCCGTTGAGAAAAGTCACTAAATCTACCCTTTCCACTAAACTTTTCTTTGAGAAAAGATACCAAACCTACCCTTTCCGTTAAGAAAGGGTACTAAAACTACCCTTTTCGTTAAAATAGGGGACTAAAGCTACCATTCCCTTTGAAAAAGTGTACTAAAATTTCCCTTTCCTTTCAGAAAGTGTATTCAAACTGCCCTTTCACCAAGGAAAGGGTGCTAAAACTATCCTTACACCAAGGAAAGGATTTTAAAGTATCCTTTCCCATAGGAAAATGGTATTAAAACTATCCTTTCCCGAAAGGAAAATGTACTTAGACTACCTGTTCCTCAGAGAATTGGTAATAAAACTACCTTTTCCTTAGATAAATGGTACTAAACCGACCATTTACTTAGCGAAATGTTACTAAAACTATCCTTTCTACTACACTTTTCTTTGACAAAAGGTACTAAAACCACCATTTCCGTTAAAAAATGGTACTAAAACTACACTTTACTTAGCGAAATGGTACTAAAACTACCCTTTCCGTTAAAAAATGGTACTAAAACTACACTTTACTTAGCGAAATGGTACTAAAACTACTCTTTTCTTTGCGAACGGGTACTAAACTATCCCTTCCTTTGAGAAAGTATACTAAAGCTACCCGTTCCTTCATGAAAATCTACTAACAATACCTTGTCCTTAGCAAAAGGTCACTAACACTACCCTTTCCGTTGAGAAAAGTTACTAAAACTACCCTTTATACTACACTTTTCTTTGACAAAAGGTGGTAAAACTACCCCTTCCGTTAAAAAATGGTACCAAAACTACAATTTCCTTTGAGAAAGAGTACTAAAACTACACTTCCCTTTGATAAAGTGTACTAAAAACTGTCCTTTTCTTTGAGAAATGGTTCTAAAACTATCCTTTCATTAAGAAAGGGTAATTTAACTACCCTTTTCTTTTAGAAAGGGTACTAAAACTACCCCTTCCTTTAAGAAAGTGTACTAAAACTACCCTTTCCTTTGAGAAAGTGTATCAAAACTACCCCTTCCTTTGTGAAAGTTTATTAAAACTAACCTTTCCTTTGAGGAAGTGTACTAAAACTACCCTTTCCTTTGAGAAAGTGTGCTAAAGCCACCATTTCCTTTGAGAAAATTTACTAAAACTACCCTTTCCTTTGAGAAAGTTTACTAAAACTACCCTTTCCTTTGAAAAACTGTACTTAAACTGCATTTTCTCCAAGCGAAGTGTACTAAAACTACCCTTTCCGTTGAGAAACGGTACTAAAACTACCCCTTCCTTTGAAAAAGGGTACTAAAACTGCCTTTTCCTTTGGAAAAGTGAACTAGGGGGGTATTTAAACTACCCTTTACTTTTGGGAAAGTGTACTAAAACTACCCCTTCCTTTGACAAAGTGTACTAAAACTACCCCTTCCTTTGAGAAAGTGTACTAAAACTTCCCCTTCCTTTATGAAACAGTACTAAAACTACCCTTTCCTTTGAGAAAGTGTACTAAAACTACCCTTTCCTTTGAGAAAATGTACTAAAGCCAAACTTTGCTTTCAGAAAGTGTACTAAAACTACCCTTTCCTTTGGGAAGGTGTACTAAAACTACCCTTTCCTTTAAGAAAGTGTACTAAAACTACCCTTTCCTTTGAGAAAGTGTATCAAAACTACTTTTTCCTTTGGGAAGGTGTACTAAAACTACCCTTTCCTTTGAGAAAGTGTACTAAACCTACCCTTTCCTTTGAAAAAGTGTATCAAACCTACCCTTTCCTTTGAGAAGATGTACTAAAACTACCCCGTAACAAAGGTACTAAAGCAACCTCTTCCTTAGAAAATGTACTAAAAGTGCCCTTTCCTTTGAGGAAGGATTATAAAACTAAACTGCCCTTGAGAAAAGGTACTAAAACTATCCATTCCTTACTAAAACTATCATTCGCGTGAGAAAGGTTGTTTAAAATAACCTTTCCTTTGAGAAGGGTTACTAAAACGTTGGTTGGTTTCTTTGAGAAAAGGAAATTGAGCTACCCTTTCTTTAAAGAAAGAGTACTAGAACTACTTCCTCCTTTGGGATAAGGTACTTAAACAACCCCTTCTTTTGGCAAAAGCTACGAAAACCACCCGTTTCTTTGGGAAAATGCACTAAATTTATCTTTTTCTTTGTGAATGGTAGTAAAATAATTTCTTCCTTTGGGAAATGGTACTAAGACAAGCCCTTCTTTTTTAATAGGGTGTTTAGTCCACCCCTCGTTTGTAAAAGGATGGCTTGATCGTCGTTAGGCAGTGGTGTCATTCCCGTCCACTATGTTCAGTACTTTGACAGATGGCATTTTTGCAAGACCAGCAACTGTTTCGTTCACCGAGCCCTTACTAGTAATGCCATTCCTGTAGTATATATATTTTTTTTCGTAATTTTAATCCGCAGAAAATGTGTTTTTGTGGTTCTATTTGTAATTGAAACAGATTACCCTATGGTCTGCAGCCGGACAATATCCGATTGTATATAATATAAAGTATTTACGCATGAATTTGTTTTAGTTTTTTAAATAAAAAATTTAACATAGAAAATACCTTACTGTCCCGTAGTTTAAATCCGCTTTTAGATCGTTCTCTTGCTTGTTAAATAAATTGAATAAAATGTTGCACCGCGGTGGCGTATAATTGATATAATTTAATTACAGTGTGAAATTTAAATACTGATTGGCGTATAATTGATTTAATTTAATTGAACAAAAAATCTAACAAATCCAAAATCATTGCCATTTATGTGCCATTAAAAGAAGCACAACCTAAACTCCTTAAGACATCCCAAAAGTACAAAAATCTCAAAAAACCATTTGACCATCATGGCGTATAAGCATTTTTTTCTTATTACTTAACAATGTATCAATCATTCGCCTTTCCCTAACCACAGCTTATGATTCTTTACCTCAACCCAACTATGGTCTCTGGAGATCACATAAATCATACTCAATGGTCGACACTTGCAAATGAATCATGTTTTTGTTCGCATTTTGTGGCATTATTCGTCTGCGTTTCGCCCAATAAACACGTACAAAACTTTTATTTCCATTTATCGACATTTTAACACATAAAGATTTTATGGTCCTAATTGTATTGCCCTGGGGATGACTCTCCGTTATCCATTGATGTCTCTCGTTTAGCTCGGTAGCTGGCTAAAGAACGAAGAATATCTCACGTTTGCTGCTGTCAGTCGACGAGATGATATGGGCAACGAACAAACGCACAAACCCACAAACAAAAAAATGCCAAATCAAATAATCCATAAAAATCAAATACAATTTCTGGGAATTCCATAAGAATTATTGAGCAAGAATCGTGAAATGCAATTAACTGTTTGCCATAGAGGAAGAGGAGAAATCCGAATACTGCAAATCATTGTGAGATATTTAAAGAGATTTTAGATTTTTGTGTTTTTGTTAGAAACCTAAAACAAAGATTTGAATTTTTATAGAGCCATTACACATAATGAAAATAAATGGAGGGTTGAATGATTTAATAGATGATAGATGGAGCATAGAAGCTAAACAAGCAATTAAAAAAACCATGATGAGGGCTAAGTAGGCTTAATTGTTTTGTATGGTTGGCGTATGAGTAATATTAACTTCATAGCCCCCTTTTTTGGCCTAGTTGATGTATGAAAAACGTTCAGAATTTTTGCGTATATTTTTTAGAAATCTTTTTTTTTTTCTCAAAAAAGGGTAGTTTTTGTACCCTTTACCAAAGAAAGGGTAGTTTTAATAACCATTTCCAGAGCAAAGGGTAGTTTAAGTACCCATTTCCAAAGGAAAGGGTAGTTTCAGTACTTTTTAGTAGTGCTTGGTAAGTTTTAGTACCCTTTCCGAAGGAAAGCTACGTTTTAGTACCCTTTTCCAAAGGAAAGTCTCATTTTATTATCCCTTTCCCAAGGAAAGGGTTGTTTTTTTTTTTTGTTTGTTTGTTTGTTTGTTTATTGAGTGTAACACCAGCACAACAAGATTATATCTTATATGTTAATGTGCTGATTCGCAATAGAGTATATAAAATAATGATTATTCTTTTTAAAAGGATATTAACTAATCTTAACATTTTAAATTATAGTAGTAAATATTAAGGACATTTAAAGAAAAATAATTCGTAGTTCATTTAAAAAATTTAAAATTTTGGTACCATTTTCCAAAGATAAGGGTTGTTTTAGTACCATATTTCAAAGGAAAGTGTAGTTTTAGTACCCTTTTCCAAATGAAATGGTAGTTTCAGTGCTCTTTAGTAGTGCTTGGTAAATTTTAGTACCCTTTTCGGAGGAAAGGTATGTTTTAGTACCCTTCTCCAAAGGAAAGGGTTGTTTTAGTACCATATTCCAAAGGAAAGTGTACTTTTAGTACTCTTTTCTAAAGAAAAGGGTAGGTTAAGTACCGTTTTCTAAAGGAAATGGAAGTTTTGGTACCCTTTTTCAAAGCAAAGGAAAGTTTTAGTACACTTTTCTACAGGAAGGTGCAGACTTTGTGCCCTTTTCCAAAAGACAAGCATAGTTTTGGTACCCTTTACCAAAGAAAAGGTAGTTTTAGTACCCATTTTCAGAGCATAGTGTAGTTTTGATACCCTTACCCAATGCAAAGTGTATTTTAGTACCCTTCTCCAAAGGGAAGGGTACTTTAAGTAGCCTTTTATAGACGAAAGGATAGTTATAGTACCCTTTTCTAAAAGAAAGGTAAGTTTTACTACCATTTTAAAAGAAAGAGTAGTTGGAGTACCTTTTTCCATGGGAAAGGGTAGTTTAAGTACCCTTTTCCAAAGCAAGAGTAGCTTTAGTAGCCCTTTCCAAAGGCAAGGTTAGTTTAGCACCCTCTTTCAAAGGAAAGGCTAGTTTTGGTACCCTTTTCCAAAGCAAAGGGTAGTTTTAGTACCCTTTTTCAAAGGAAGGGGCAGGTTTTGTGCCCTTTTCCAAAAGAAAGGGTTGTTTTAGTACCCTATACCAAAGAAAGGGTAGTTTTAATACCCATTTCCAGAGCAAAGGGTAGTTAAGTACCCTTTTCCAGAGCAAAGCGTAGTTTTAGTACCATTACCCAAAGCAAAGGGTGTTTTAGCACCCTTTTACAAAGGGACGGGTACTTTTAGTACCCTTTTATAGAGAAAACGGTAGTTTTAGTGCTCTTATATAATAGAAAGTGTAGTTTAGGTACCCTTTTTTTAAAAGAAAGGGTAGTTTTAGTACGCTTTTCTAAAAGAAAGGGTAGTTTGAGTACCCTTTTCTATGTTTTAGTACCCTTTTTTTTCGAGAATAGTACCTAGTACCCTTTTTCAAAGGAAACGGTGGTTTCAGTACACTTTTCGAAAGGAAAGAGTGTTTTAGTACTTGTTTCCAAAGAAAAGGGTAGTTTTAGTAACCTCTTGACAAGGAAAGGGTAGTTTTAGTACCTTTTGTAAGGAAAGTGTAGATTTAGTAACATTTTTCAAAGAACTTGTAGTTTTAGTGCTCTTTTCCAAAGGAAAGGGTAGTTTTAGTACCCCTTTCTAAAGGAAAGGGTAGTTTTAGTACCCTTTTCCTAAGAAATTGTAGTTTAAGTCCTATTTTCCAAAGGAAAGGGTAGCTTTAGTATCCTTTTCAAAGTAAAGGGTACTATTTGTTTCATTTCTAATAGAAAGGGTAGTTTGAGAACTATATTGCAAAGGAAAGGGTGGTTTTAGTATCCTTTTCCAAAGTAAAGGGTAGTTTTAGTACCCTTTCTCGTAGGAAGGTGTAGTTTTAGTACCCTTTTCCAAATAAAGGGTTGTTTTAGTGCCCTTTTCCAAAGGAAGGGTGGTTTTAGTACCCTTTTCCAAAGGATAGGTTAGTTTAAGTTCACTATTTTAAAGGAATGGGTAGTTTTCGTACCCCTCTTAAAGGAATGGGAATTTTAAGTACCCTTTTCCAAATGAAAGGATAGTTTTAGAAGCCTTTTCCAAATGGAAGGGTAGTTTTGGTACCCTTTTGCAAATGAAAGGGTAGTTCTAGAAGCCCTTTTTAATGGAAGGTGTATTCTCAGTACAGTTTTCGAAAGCAAAAGGTGGTTTTAGTATCTCTGTTCAAGGAAAGGGTGGTTTCAGTACCCTTTTTCAAAAGAAAGGGTGGTGTCAGTACCCTTTTTCCAAAGAAAGTAGTTTTTTTCCAAAAAAGAGGTTGGCTTTAGTATGCTTTTCCAAAGGAAAGGGTAGTTTTAGTACCCTTTTCTCAAGGAAAGGGTTGTTTTTTTCAAAGAAAACGTTAGTTTGGTACGCTTTTCCAAAGGAAGCTTAGTTTTAGTACCCTTTTCGAAAGAAAGAGTAGTTTTAATACCCTTTTCAAAGAAAACGGTAGTTTTAGTACCATTTTCCAACTGAAAGAATAGTTTTAGTACCCTTTTCCAAAGCAAAGGGTGGTTTTAGTACCCTTTTCCAAAGAAAATTGTAGTTTTAGTATCCTTTTCCAAAGGAAGGGTAGTTTTGGTACCCTTTTACAAAGGAAAGTGTAGTTTTAGTACCCTTTTCCAAAGGAAAGGGTAGTTTTAGTACCCTTTTTCAAAGTTTAGTTACCTTTTCCAATGGAAAGGGTAGTTTTGATGTCCTTTCTTGAAGAAAAAGGTAGTTTAGTACCCCTTTTTAAAGGAAGGGGCAGTTTCAGTACTCTTTTCCAGGGGAAAACTACCCTTTTCTCAAGGAAAGGGTTGTTTTTTTCAAAGAAAACGTTAGTTTGGTACGCTTTTCCAAAGGAAGCCTAGTTTTAGTACCTTTTTCGAAAAGTAAGGGTAGTTTTAGTACCCTTTTCAAAAAAAACGATAGTTTTAGTACCATTTTCCAACTGAAAGGGTAGTTTTAGTACCCTTTTCCAAAGGAAAGTGTAGTTTTAGTTCCCATTTGCAGAGAAAAGGGTAGTTTGAGTACCCTTTCCAAAAGGAAAGGGTAGTTTTGGGTACCCATTTCCAGAGGAAACGGTAGATTTGGTACCCTTTTCCAAAGGAAAGCGTAGTTTTAGTACTCTTTTCCAAAGGAAAGGGTAATTTTTGTACTCTTTTTCGAAAGAAAATTCAGTTTTAGTACCCTTTTCAGAAGGAGAGGGTAGTTTTAGTATCATTTCCCAAAGGAAAGAGTTTCAGTATCATTTTGCAAAGGAAAGGTTAGTTTTGGTACCATTTTCCAAAGGCAAGGTTAGTTTAAGTAGTCTTTTCCAAAGAAAAGGGTAGTTTTAGTACCCTTTTCTCAAGGAAAGGGTAGTTTTAGTACACTTTTTTAAAGGAATAGATGGTTTTAGTACCCCTTTTTAAGGAATGGGAAGTTTTAGTACCATTCTCCAAATGGAAGGGTTGTTTTAGAAGCCTTATTCAATGGAAAGTGTATTTTCAGTACACTTTTCGAAAGGAAAAGGTAGTTTTAGTACCCTCTTTTAAGGAAAGGGTAGTTTTAGTATCCTTTTCCAAAGGCAAGGGTCGTTTTAGTACCCCTTTTTTTAAAGGAAAGGGTAGTTTTAGTACCCTTGTCTCAAGGAAAGGGTAGTTTTAGTACCCTTGTCTCAAGGAAAGGGTAGTTTTAGTACCCTTTTCCAAAGGAAAGGGTAGTTTTAGTTCCCTTTTCCAAAGGAAAGGGTAGTTTAAGTACCCTTTTTCCAAAGGAATGGGTAGTTTTAGTACACTTTTTTAAAGGAATGGGTAGTTTTAGTACGCTTTTTTAAAGGAATGGGTGGTTTCAGTACCCTTTTCGAAGAAAACGGAAGTTTTAGCACCCTTTTCCAACTGAAAGGGTAGTTTCAGTACCCTTTTCTAAATTAAAGGATAGTTTTAGTACCCTTTTTCAAAGAAAATGGTAGTTCGAATACCCCTTTCCAAAGGAAAGTGTAATTTTAGAACCTTGTTCCAAAGGAAAGGGTAGTATTAGTACCCGTTTTAGTACTCTTTTTCAAGTACCCGTTTCCAAAGGAAAGGGTGGTTTTAGGTCCTTTTTTACGGAAGGCTAGTTTTAGTAAACTTTCCAAAGGAAAGGCTAGTTTGAGTACCCTATTTCAGAGAATGATAAGTTTTAGTACCTTTTTATAGGAACGGGTAGTTTTAGTATTTTTTTCCAGAGGAAATGGTAGTTTTAGTACCAGGTAGTGTTTGTACCGGTTAGTTTTAGTACCAGGTGATGGTAATATCCTTTTACAAAATTTGCTCTTTTTTGTATTTTTTTTTTTATAAAAATTTTGTTAACAGTTCCTCGTATAAAAAATCTATCAAAAATATATTTTTTAGGAATAATTTTTTTAAATCTTTTTTACACATTTTTAAAATCTTATTTCGTCAGAAAATTTGAACTTTCTTGAAAATTTTGCCAAGTTTCTTTCTCCCCTGAGGTGTTTCGTGTTGATCCAAGGGTGTTTGGTGTTGATACGATTTTGAGAAAAAGAGTTATTGACGCATCTATAGCGAAGGGCTGGATCATGAAATGGGACCAAATTTTGAACATATCAATTTAATATGAATTAAGCGGTCGATTATGGACGGCTATTGAACTAGTTGGGTTGCCACGAAATAGAATCATGAAATAAAAATTTTTATAAGTTGAAATTTTATGTCAGTTTCATTCGATATCAGTGCTTCGAACGTTTAACTGCTAAATGTAAAAAAGTGTGCAATTCAATGCAGAAATGGACATTTCTATTGGGTTGCCCAAAAAGTAATTGCGGATTTTTCATATAGTCGGTGTTGACAAATTTTTTCACAGCTTGTGACTCTGTAATTGCATTCTTTCTTCTGTCAGTTATCAGCTGTTACTTTTAGCTTGCTTTAGAAAAAAAGTATATTTGATTAAAGTTCATTCTAAGTTTTATTAAAAATGCATTTACTTTCTTTTAAAAAATCCGCAATTATTTTTTGGGCAACCCAATATAAGAAATTTGCCAATTGGCATCTCATCTGAAGTTGATTGCAATCCATAATCGACCCATAAATTATGGCTTGAATATTCTCCAAACCTATCTCACTCAA
>NC_081555.1:20173460-20274442 GCF_963082655.1 Stomoxys calcitrans | reverse complement strand
ACCCAAGGAAAGGATATTAAAGTATCCTTTCCCATAGGAAAATGTATTAAAACTATTCCTTTCCCGAAAGGAAAATGTACTTAGACTACCTGTTCCTTAGAGAATTGGTAATAAAACTACCTTTTCCTTAGATAAATGGTACTAAACCGACCATTTACTTAGCGAAATGGTACTAAAACTACCCTTTCTACTACACTTTTCTTGACAAAAGGTACTAAAACTACCCTTTCCTTTAAAAAATGGTACTAAAACGACCCTTTACTTAGCGAAATGGTACTAAAACTACCCTTTCCGTTAAAAAATGGTACTAAAACTACACTTTACTTAGCGAAATGGTACTAAAACTACTCTTTTCTTTGCGAACGGGTACTAAACTATCCCTTCCTTTGAAAAGGATACTAAAGCTATCCTTTCCTTCATGAAAATGTACTAACAATACCTTGTCCTTAGCAAAAGGTCACTAACACTACCCTTCTCCGTTGAGAAAGTTACTAAAACTACCCTTTCTACTACACTTTTCTTTAACTAAAGGTACTAAAACTACCCTTTCCGTTAAAAAATGGTACTAAAACTACCATTTTCTTTGAGAAAGAGTACTAAAACTACACTTCCCTTTGATAAGAGTGTGCTAAAAACTGTCCTTTTCTTTGAGAAATGGTTCTAAAACTATCCTTTCATTAAGAAGGGTAATTTAACTACCCTTTTCTTTGAGAAAGGGTACTAAAACTACCCTTTGTTTTGAAAAAGGGTACTAAAACTGCCCTTGCCTTCGGAAAATTGTACAAAGCCACACTTTGGTTTCAGAAAGTGTACTAAAACTACCCCTTCCTTTAAGAAAGTGTACTAAAACTACCCTTTCCTTTGAGAAGGTGTATCAAAACTACCCCTTCCTTTGTGAAAGTTTATTAAAACTAACCTTTCCTTTGAGGAAGTGTACTAAAACTACCCTTTCCCTTTGAGAAAGTGTGCTAAAGCCACCCTTTCCTTTGAGAAAATTTACTAAAACTACCCTTTCCTTTGAGAAAGTTTACTAAAACTACCCTTTCCTTTGAAAAAACTGTACTTAAACTGCATTTTCTCCAAGCGAAGTGTACTAAAACTACCCTTTCCGTTGAGAAACGGTACTAAAACTACCCCTTCCTTTGAAAAAGGGTACTAAAACTGCCTTTTCCTTTGGAAAAGTGAACTAGGGGGGTATTTAAACTACCCTTTACTTTTGGGAAAGTGTACTAAAACTACCCCTTCCTTTGACAAAGTGTACTAAAACTACCCCTTCCTTTGAGAGAGTGTACTAAAACTTCCCCTTCCTTTATGAAACAGTACTAAAACTACCCTTTCCTTTGAGAAAGTGTACTAAAACTACCCTTTCCTTTGAGAAAATGTACTAAAGCCAAACTTTGCTTTCAGAAAGTGTACTAAAACTACCCTTTCCTTTGGGAAGGTGTACTAAAACTACCCTTTCCTTTAAGTAAGTGTACTAAAACTACCCTTTCCTTTGAGAAAGTGTATCAAAACTACTTTTTCCTTTGGGAAGGTGTACTAAAACTACCCTTTCCTTTGAGAAAGTGTACTAAACCTACCCTTTCCTTTGAAAAAGTGTATCAAACCTACCCTTTCCTTTGAGAAGATGTACTAAAACTACCCCGTAACAAAGGTACTAAAGCAACCTCTTCCTTAGAAAATGTACTAAAAGTGCCCTTTCCTTTGAGGAAGGATTATAAAACTAAACTGCCCTTGAGAAAAGGTACTAAAACTATCCATTCCTTACTAAAACTATCATTCGCGTGAGAAAGGTTGTTTAAAATAACCTTTCTTTTGAGAAGGGTTACTAAAACGTTGGTTGGTTTCTTTGAGAAAAGGAAATTGAGCTACCCTTTCTTTAAAGAAAGAGTACTAGAACTACTTCCTCCTTTGGGATAAGGTACTTAAACAACCCCTTCTTTTGGCAAAAGGTACAAAAACCACCCGTTCCTTTGGGAAAATGCAATAAATTTACCTTTTTCTTTGGGAATGGTAGTAAAATAATTTCTTCCTTTGGGAAATGGTACTAAAACAAGCCCTTTCTTTATAATAAGGTGTTTAGTCCACCCCTCGTTTGTAAATGGATGGTTTGATCGTCGTTAGGCAGTGGTGTCATTCCCGTCCACTATGTTCAGTACTTTGACAGATGGCATTTTTGCAAGACCAGCAACTGTTTCGTTCACCGAGCCCCTACTAGTATACTCATCCGTAATGCCATTTCCTGTAGTATATATTTATTTATTTTTGTTTGTTTATTTGCCCAATTTTTTAATTCTAATCCGCAGAAAATGTGTTTTGCACTTTGTAATAGCATTTGACTGGTTTCCTTGATCGCGATTTCGTTGGTACCACCCAAACTCTTGAGAAGAAGTTGTCAAAACGGTATGTCTTCTAGGTTGAAACTGTGCTCTTAGGGCATTTTCCTTTAAAAAAGGGTTTTTTTGTTGTTCTATTTGTAATAAAGGGTGATTTTTTTGAGGTTAGGATTTTCATGACAGATCACGTGGGATTTCAGACATGGTGTCAAAGAGAAAGATGCTCAGTATGCTTTGACATTTCATCATGAATAGACTTACTAACGAGCAACGCTTGCAAATCATTGAATTTTATTACCAAAATCAGTGTTCGGTTCGAAATGTGTTCATTCACCGTAACGTTGCGTCCAACAGCATCTTTGAAAAAATACGGTCCAATGATTCCACCAGCGTACAAACCACACCAAACAGTGCATTTTTCGGGATGCATGGGCAGTTCTTGAACGGCTTCTGGTTGCTCTTCACTCCAAATGCGGCAATTTTGCTTATTTACGTAGCCATTCAACCAGAAATGAGCCTCATCGCTGAACAAAATTTGTCAAAATTTGAACACATTTCGAACCGAACACTGATTTTGGTAATAAAATTCAATGATTTGCAAGCGTTGCTCGTTAGTAAGTCTATTCATGATGAAATGTCAAAGCATACTGAGCATCTTTCTCTTTGACACCATGTCTGAAATCCCACGTGATCTGTCAAATACTAATGCATGAAAATCCTAACCTCAAAAAAATCACCCTTTAGAAACAGATTACCCTATGGTCTGTATTTACGCATGATTTTGTTTTAGTTTTTTAAATAAAAAATTTTACATAGAAAATACCTTGCTGTCCCGTATTTTAAATCCGCTATTAGATCTTTCTCTGGCTTGTTAAGTTTGAGTAAATGAAATGTTGCACCGCGGTGGCGTATAATTGATATAATTTAATTACAGTGTGAAATTTAAATACTGATTGGCGTATAATTGATTTAATTTAATTGAACAAAAAATCTAACAAATCCAAAATCATTGCCATTTATGTGCCATTAAAAGAAGCACAATCTAAACTCCTTAAGACATCCCAAAAGTACAAAAATCTCAAAAAACCATTTGACCATCATGGCGTATAAGCATTTTTTTCTTATTACTTAACAATGTATCAATCATTCGCCTTTCCCTAACCACAGCTTATGATTCTTTACCTCAACCCAACTATGGTCTCTAGAGATCACATAAATCATACTCAATGGTCGACACTTGCAAATGAATCATGTTTTTGTTCGCATTTTGTGGCATTATTCGTCTACGTTTCGCCCAATAAACACGTACAAAACTTTTATTTCCATTTATCGACATTTTAACACATAAAGATTTTATGGTCCTAATTGTATTGCCCTGGGGATGACTCTCCGTTATCCATTGATGTCTCTCGTTTAGCTCGGTAGCTGGCTAAAGAACGAAGAATATCTCACGTTTGCTGCTGTCAGTCGACGAGATGATATGGGCAACGCACAAACCCGCAAATAAAAAAAAAATGCCAAATCAAATAATCCATAAAAATCAAATACAATTTCTGGAAATTCCATAAGAATTATTGAGCAAGAATCGTGAAATGCAATTAACTGTTTGCCATAGAGGAAGAGGAGAAATCCGAATACTGCAAATCATTGTGAGATATTTAAAGAGATTTTAGATTTTTGTGTTTTTGTTAGAAACCTAAAACAAAGATTTGAATTTTTATAGAGCCATTACACATAATGAAAATAAATGGAAAATAAATGAATAGAAGCTAAACAAGCAATTAAAAAAACCATGATGAGGGCTAAGTAGGCTTAATTGTTTTGTATGGTTGGCGTATGAGTAATATTAACTTCATAGCCCCTTTTTGGCCTAGTTGATGTATGAAAAACGTTCAGAATTTTTGCGTATATTTTTTAGAAATCTTTTTTTTTTCTCAAAAAAGGGTAGTTTTTGTACCCTTTACCAAAGAAAGGGTAGTTTTAATAACCATTTCCAGAGCAAAGGGTAGTTTAAGTACCCATTTCCAAAGGAAAGGGTAGTTTCAGTACTTTTTAGTAGTGCTTGGTAAGTTTTAGTACCCTTTCCGAAGGAAAGCTACGTTTTAGTACCCTTTTCCAAAGGAAAGTCTCATTTTATTATCCCTTTCCCAAGGAAAGGGTTGTTTTGGTACCATTTTCCAAAGATAAGGGTTGTTTTAGTACCATATTTCAAAGGAAAGTGTAGTTTTAGTACCCTTTTCCAAATGAAATGGTAGTTTCAGTGCTCTTTAGTAGTGCTTGGTAAATTTTAGTACCCTTTTCGGAGGAAAGGTATGTTTTAGTACCCTTCTCCAAAGGAAAGGGTTGTTTTAGTACCATATTCCAAAGGAAAGTGTACTTTTAGTACTCTTTTCTAAAGAAAAGGGTAGGTTAAGTACCGTTTTCTAAAGGAAATGGAAGTTTTGGTACCCTTTTTCAAAGCAAAGGAAAGTTTTAGTACACTTTTCTACAGGAAGGTGCAGACTTTGTGCCCTTTTCCAAAAGACAAGCATAGTTTTGGTACCCTTTACCAAAGAAAAGGTAGTTTTAGTACCCATTTTCAGAGCATAGTGTAGTTTTGATACCCTTACCCAATGCAAAGTGTATTTTAGTACCCTTCTCCAAAGGGAAGGGTACTTTAAGTAGCCTTTTATAGACGAAAGGATAGTTATAGTACCCTTTTCTAAAAGAAAGGTAAGTTTTACTACCATTTTAAAAGAAAGAGTAGTTGGAGTACCTTTTTCCATGGGAAAGGGTAGTTTAAGTACCCTTTTCCAAAGCAAGAGTAGCTTTAGTAGCCCTTTCCAAAGGCAAGGTTAGTTTAGCACCCTCTTTCAAAGGAAAGGCTAGTTTTGGTACCCTTTTCCAAAGCAAAGGGTAGTTTTAGTACCCTTTTTCAAAGGAAGGGGCAGGTTTTGTGCCCTTTTCCAAAAGAAAGGGTTGTTTTAGTACCCTATACCAAAGAAAGGGTAGTTTTAATACCCATTTCCAGTGCAAAGGGTAGTTAAGTACCCTTTTCCAGAGCAAAGCGTAGTTTTAGTACCATTACCCAAAGCAAAGGGTGTTTTAGTACCCTTTTACAAAGGGACGGGTACTTTTAGTACCCTTTTATAGAGGAAACGGTAGTTTTAGTGCTCTTATATAATAGAAAGTGTAGTTTTAGTACCCTTTTTTTAAAAGAAAGGGTAGTTTTAGTACGCTTTTCTAAAAGAAAGGGTAGTTTGAGTACCCTTTTCTATGTTTTAGTACCCTTTTTTTTCGAGAATAGTACCTAGTACCCTTTTTCAAAGGAAACGGTGGTTTCGGTACACTTTTCGAAAGGAAAGAGTGTTTTAGTACTTGTTTCCAAAGAAAAGGGTAGTTTTAGTAACCTCTTGACAAGGAAAGGGTAGTTTTAGTACCTTTTGTAAGGAAAGTGTAGATTTAGTAACATTTTTCAAAGAACTTGTAGTTTTAGTGCTCTTTTCCAAAGGAAAGGGTAGTTTTAGTACCCCTTTCTAAAGGAAAGGGTAGTTTTAGTACCCTTTTCCTAAGAAATTGTAGTTTAAGTCCTATTTTCCAAAGGAAAGGGTAGCTTTAGTATCCTTTTCAAAGTAAAGGGTACTTTTTGTTTCATTTCTAATAGAAAGGGTAGTTTGAGAACTATATTGCAAAGGAAAGGGTGGTTTTAGTATCCTTTTCCAAAGTAAAGGGTAGTTTTAGTACCCTTTCTCGTAGGAAGGTGTAGTTTTAGTACCCTTTTCCAAATAAAGGGTTGTTTTAGTGCCCTTTTCCAAAGGAAGGGTGGTTTTAGTACCCTTTTCCAAAGGATAGGTTAGTTTAAGTTCACTATTTTAAAGGAATGGGTAGTTTTCGTACCCCTCTTAAAGGAATGGGAATTTTAAGTACCCTTTTCCAAATGAAAGGATAGTTTTAGAAGCCTTTTCCAAATGGAAGGGTAGTTTTGGTACCCTTTTGCAAATGAAAGGGTAGTTCTAGAAGCCCTTTTTAATGGAAGGTGTATTCTCAGTACAGTTTTCGAAAGCAAAAGGTGGTTTTAGTATCTCTGTTCAAGGAAAGGGTGGTTTCAGTACCCTTTTTCAAAAGAAAGGGTGGTGTCAGTACCCTTTTTCCAAAGAAAGTAGTTTTTTTCCAAAAAAGAGGTTGGCTTTAGTATGCTTTTCCAAAGGAAAGGGTAGTTTTAGTACCCTTTTCTCAAGGAAAGGGTTGTTTTTTTCAAAGAAAACGTTAGTTTGGTACGCTTTTCCAAAGGAAGCTTAGTTTTAGTACCCTTTTCGAAAGAAAAGAGTAGTTTTAATACCCTTTTCAAAGAAAACGGTAGTTTTAGTACCATTTTCCAACTGAAAGAATAGTTTTAGTACCCTTTTCCAAAGCAAAGGGTGGTTTAAGTACCCTTTTCCAAAGAAAATTGTAGTTTTAGTATCCTCACAAAGGAAAGGGTAGTTTTGGTGCCCTTTTACAAAGGAAAATGTAGTTTTAGTACCCTTTTACAAAGGAAAGGGTAGTTTTAGAACCCTTTTTCAAAGTTTAGTTCCCTTTTCCAATGGAAAGGGTAGTTTTGATGTCCTTTCTTGAAGAAAAAGGTAGTTTAGTACCCCTTTTTAAAGGAAGGGGCAGTTTCAGTACTCTTTTCCAGGGGAAAACTACCCTTTTCTCAAGGAAAGGGTTGTTTTTTTCAAAGGAAACGTTAGTTTGGTACGCTTTTCCAAAGGAAGCCTAGTTTTAGTACCTTTTTCGAAAAGTAAGGGTAGTTTTAGTACCCTTTTCAAAGAAAACGATAGTTTTAGTACCATTTTCCAACTGAAAGGGTAGTTTTAGTACCCTTTTCCAAAGGAAAGTGTAGTTTTAGTTCCCATTTGCAGAGAAAAGGGTACTTTGAGTACCCTTTTCCAAAGGAAAGGGTAGTTTTGGGTACTCATTTCCAGAGGAAACGGTAGATTTGGTACCCTTTTTCAAAAGAAAGGGTGGTTTCAGTACCCTTTTTCCTAAGGAAAGGGTAATTTTTGTACCCTTTTTCGAAAGAAAATTCAGTTTTAGTACCCTTTTCAGAAGGAGAGGGTAGTTTTAGTATCATTTCCCAAAGGAAAGAGTTTCAGTATCATTTTGCAAAGAAAAGGTTAGTTTTGGTACCATTTTCCAAAGGCAAGGTTAGTTTAAGTAGTCTTTTCCAAAGCAAAGAGTAGTTCTAGTACCCTTTTCTCAAGGAAAGGGTAGTTTTAGTACAGTTTTTTAAAGGAATGGATAATTTTAGTACACCTTTTAAAGGAATGGGAAGTTTTAGTACCCTTCTCCAAATGGAAGGGTAGTTTTAGAAGCTTTTTTTAATGGAAAGTGTATTTTCAGTACACTTTTCGAAAGGAAAAAGTAGTACCCTCTTTCAAGGAAAGGGTAGTTTTAGTATCCTTTTCCAAAGGCAAGGGTAGTTTTAGTACCACTTTTTTTAAAGGAAAGGGTAGTTTTAGTACCCTTGTCTCAAGGAAAGGGTAGTTTTAGTACCCTTTTCCAAAGGAAAGGGTAGTTTTAGTACCCTTTTTCAAAGGAAAGGGTAGTTTAAGTACCCTTTTTCCAAAGGAATGGGTAGTTTTAGTACACTTTTTTTAAAGGAATGGGTAGTTTTAGTACGCTTTTTTAAAGGAATGGGTGGTTTCAGTACCCTTTTCGAAGAAAACGGAAGTTTTAGCACCCTTTTCCAACTGAAAGGGTAGTTTCAGTACCCTTTTCTAAAGGAAAGGATAGTTTAAGTACCCCTTTTCAAAGAAAAGGGTAGTTCTAATACCCCTTTCCAAAGGAAAGTGTAGTTTTAGAACCTTGTTCCAAAGGAAAGGGTAGTATTAGTACCCGTTTTAGTACTACTTTTCAAGTACCCTTTTCCAAAGGAAAGGGTGGTTTTAGGTCCTTTTTTACGGAAGGCTAGTTTTAGTAACCTTTCCAAAGGAAAGGCTAGTTTTAGTACCCTATTTCAGAGAATGATTAGTTTTAGTACCTTTTTATAGGAACGGGTAGTTTTAGTACCCTTTTGCAGAGGAAATGGTAGTTTTAGTACCAGGTAGTGTTAGTACCTTGTGGTTTGTACATGGTAGCTTTAGTTCCAGGTAGTGTTAGTGCCTGGTAGTTTTAGTACCAGGTAGTGTTTGTACCGGTTAGTTTTAGTACCAGGTAATGGTAATATCCTTTTCCAAAATTTGCTATTTTTTGTATTTTTTTTTTTATAAAAATTTTGTTAACAGTTCCTCATATAAAAAATCTATCAAAAATATTTTTTTAGGAATAATTTTTTTAAATCTTTTTTACATATTTTTTTAAATCTTATTTCGTCATACAATTTGAACTTTCTTGAAAATTTTGCCAAGTTTCTTTCTCCCCTGAGGTGTTTCGTGTTGATCCAAGGGTGTTTTGTGTTGATACAATTTTGAGAGAAAGGATTATTGACGCATCTATAGCGAAGGGCTGGATCATGAAACGTTTCCAAATTTTGAACATATCAATTTAATATGAATTAAGCGGTCGATTATGGACGGCTATTGAACTTGTTGGGTTGCCAGGAAATAGAATCATGAAATAAACATTTTTATAAAGTTGAAATTTTTTGTCAGTTTCATTCGGTATCAGGGTTTCGAACGTTTAACTGCTAAATTCTAAAGAAGTGTGCAATTCAATGCAGAAATGGACATTTCTATTGGGTTGCCCAAAAAGTAATTGAGGATTTTTCATATAGTCGGCGTTGACAAATTTTTTCACAGCTTGTGACTCTGTAATTGCATTCTTTCTTCTGTCAGTTATCAGCTGTTACTTTTAGCTTGCTTTAGAAAAAAAGTGTAAAAAAAGTATATTTGATTAAAGTTCATTTAGAAATGCATTTACTTTCTTTTAAAAAATCCGCAATTACTTTTTGGGCAACCCAATATAAGAAATTTGCCAATTGGCATCTCATCTGAAGTTGGTTGCAATCCATAATCGACCTATAAATTATGGCTTGAATATTCTTCAAACCCATCTCACTCAACCACTAAGCTTTGAATTTATTGTATCAGCTTCCTATTAAAATGATGTACAATATATGGCTTAAGTAGATTTTTTTATGTTTGTGGTTTGTGCTTAACACTCTCAGCCAACAAATATGCTCCCGTATTAACATAAATCATACGTCACCAAGGATTTATGGTGAATATATGGAAAAAAATATCCATTTTAAGGTTTTTATGGTTTTTGACTTTCTGAGCTTTCGAATTGATTTATCACATACATCAAATAGTTTTACTCCTTCCTAAAATTCCTAGTTTCCTTTACTTTTTATAGCGCGCAAATCCATTGTTCATAGGGTTTTGAGTTGTGGTGGTTAATCATACGCCACCCCGTTCTAGAAATGCTGCTAATGGCCTCTACTGATGTTTGTGACAATTTTACCAAAAGAAGCGCTGTAATGATACTATCGAAAGAGTTATTTGTTTGTATTTGCTACTGTCTTTGCTGTGCAAGGATAAGGCAACACCCACACGAACATCCCATATGTCGGTGGTGGTGATGGTGATGGTGTTGCTGTCAATCGTTTGTCATAGTAGTTTAGGGGCAATGTTAAAAGTATGCCACATATATCAAAGGGATTGATTTAAGTATTCCTTCATTCATTCAAAGCACCGCAAAGGATTTTGCCTTAGTTTGAGAGGAAAACGAATAGAGGGGTAATTAAGTCTAGGGTGGTGGGCAGGAGCCTAAGGGGCATTGTGGTCTTTGCAGCATACGAGTAGTCATTGGTGCGTATAGAAAATTAACTAAATCACGACTTAAATGTCAGTATGCTTTGCCTTAGCTGGTCGGGCCTTCACTCATTCATTCATTCGCTCGTTCATTCATTCATTCATTTAGCTTGTGGTTGATGTGGCATTTGTAGCCTCACATAATCTTCAATAAGCCTGCTGCCCGATTTTGCTTTTAGCCCCTTTGGTGGTTAAAGCGTTGTGTTCATTGTTTACATATACACATGTAACGGAAACTTATTCTCTATCTTTTGTGCAGGCAATCATGAAATCTGTCTGTCTGTCTGTGTTTGTTTGTGTCTGGGTGTTTAGTTGCGTTGTGTTATCTTCCATGCATTAAATACTAATACATGCAAACATTTTTCACTTATAAACAAAGCGGCTTCCGTTGTATTGAAAACGATTTTGTTTTGGCCTGAGCCTATGGCAAATCTATACACGTTAGCTAGGTGAGAGAGAGATAGAGAGAGGTTTGGGGTAATCAAAATGGAAAAAGAAGGCAAATCGTGCACTAAATCAGGGATTTTACTAATGTGTTCATGTATCTAGCTTATAAAACATTTATATGAATAGATGATAGAAATGAAAGTTGGCATTAGGGTGGGCACAATTTTGACATTCTAAAAAATGTATACCCAATGCATGACACGTGCGTTCGGAATGAAAAACTCCTTCGTGTGGCCCTCCAGTTACTTGTAGCCAATTTTTAATTTAAAATTCGTACTCTTCTGCTAAAATCCTTTCATTTAAGTCCCATATTGTCCCGATCAAAAAAAAAAAAAAAAAAATTATATGATATCGGAAGGTCGGAGGACCCTCCCCCTTACCCCAAAAGTACTACCCAAAAATAAAAGTTTTTATACCCACCACCGACGGATGGGGGTATATTCATTTTGTCATTCCGTTTGCAACATCGAAATATCCATTTCCGATCCTATAAAGTATATATATTCTTGATCAGCGTAAAAATCTAAGACGATCTAGCCATGTCCGTCCGTCTGTCCGTCTGTCTGTTGAAATCACGCTACAGTCTTTAAAATAAGAGATACTGAAATTTTGCACAGATTCTTTGTCCATAAGCAGGTTAAGTTCGAAGATGGGCTATATCGGACTATATCTTGATATAGCCCCCATATAGACCGATCCGCCGATTTAGGGTCTTAGGCCCATAAAAGCCACATTTATTATCCGACTTTGTTGAAATTTGGGACAGTGAGTTGGGTTAGGCCCTTCGACATCCTTTGTCAATTTGGCTCAGATCGGTCCAGATTTGGATATAGCTGCCATATAGACCGATCCTCCGATTTAGGGTCTAAGGCCCATAAAAGCCACATTTATTATCCGATTTTGTTGAAATTTGGGACAGTGAGTTGTCTTAGGCCCTTTGACATGTTTCTTTAATTTGGTCCAGATCGGTTCAGATTTGGATATAGCTGCCATATAGACCGATCCTCAGGTTTAGGGTTTTAGGCCCACAAAAGCCACATTTATTATCCGATTTCGCTGAAATTCGGGGCAGTGAATTGTGTAAGGCCCATTGACATCCTTCGTTAATTTGGCTCAGATCGGTCCAGATTTGAATATATCTGCCATATAGATGGATACTCCGATTTATGGTGTAAGGCCCATAATAGCCACATTCATTATCCGATTTTGCTGAAATTTGGGACAGTGAAATGTGTTAGGCCCTTTGACATATTTCTTCAATTTGGTCCAGATCGGTACAAATTTGGATATAGCTGCCATATAGACCGATTTCTTGATTTATGGTTTTGGGCCCATAAAATGCCCATTTATTGCCCGATGTCCCCGAAATTTGGAACAGTGAGTTAAGTTAAGCCCCTTGACATACTTCTGCAATATCGCACAGATCGGTCCAGATTTGGATATAGCTGCCATATAGACCGATATCTAGGTTTTAGGTTTTGGGGCCATAAAAGACGCATTTATTGTCCGATGTCGCTGAAATTTGAGACAGTAAGTTTGGTTAGGCTCTTCGACGTCCTTCTTCAATTTTGCCCAGATCGGTCCAGATTTGAATATAGCTGTCATATAGACCGATCTCTGGATTTAAGGTTTAGGGCCCATAAAAGAGGCATTTATTGTCCGATTTCGCCGAAATTTGGGACAGTGCTTTGTGTTAGGCTCTTCGAAATGTTTATGCAACTTGGCCCAAATCGGTCCAGATTTGGATATAGCTGCCATGTAGACCGATATCTCGATTTAAAGTCTTGGCCCCATAAAAGGCGCATTTATAATCCGATTTCACTGAAATTTGACACAGTGACTTATGTTCGGCTTTTCGACATCCGTGTCGTATATAGTTCAGATCGGTATGAGGTATATGAGTATAAGGTATGAAATTTTCACCGAATTTTGATGAAAGGTGGTTTACATATATACCCGAGGTGGTGGGTATCCAAAGTTCGGCCCGGCCGAACATAAAGCCTTTTTACTTGTTTATTTTATATTAGTTTGTTTTTTTCGACCAGCATCGAATCCGATTAGCTTCCGGAAAAAGTTGAAAACCAACAGGACAAAATTCGGAAACAAACTTGGGCATAAGTTGGGGCATAATTTTGGGATGGGATGGGGCGACCCTGATATAGCTGTCATATAAACCGATCTTGGGTCTTGACTTCTTGAGCCTCTAGAGGGCTCAATTCTTATCCGATTTGAATGAATTTTTGCACGAAGTATTTTGTTATGATATCCAACAACTGTGTCAAGTATGGTTCAAATCGGTTCATAATCTGATATAGCTGTCATATAAACCGATCTTGGGTCTTGACTTCTTGAGCCTCTAGAGGGCGCAATTCTTATCCGATTTGAATGAATTTTTGCACGAAGTATTTTGTTATGATATCCAACTACTGTGTCAAGTATGGTTCAAATCGGTTCATAACCTGATATAGCTGTCATACAAACCGATCTGGGATCTTGACTTCTTGAGCTTCTAGAGGGCACAATTCCTATCCGATTTAGCTGAAATTTTGCATGACTTATTTTATTCTTACTTTCAACAACTGTACCAAGTATGGCTCAAATCGGTCCATAACCTGATATAGCTGTCATATAAATCGATCTTGGGTCTTGACTTCTTGAGCCTCTAGAGGGCGCAATTCTTATCCGATTTGCCTGAAATTTTGTACGACCTATCCTCTAATGACCATCAACATACGTGTTTATTATGATCTGAATCGGTCTATAGCCCGATACAGCTCCCATATAAATCGATCTCTCTATTTTACTCTTTGAGCCCCCAAAGGGCGCAATTCTTATTCGAATTGGCTATCTGGATATCGCTCTAATAGCAGAGCAAATCTTTTCTTATATCCTTTTTTGCCTAAGAAGAGATGCCGCGAAAGGAACTCGACAAATGCGATCCATGGTGGAGGGTATATAAGATTCGGCCCGGCCGAACTTTGCACGCTTTTATTTGTTTCGTATTCTACTCTCCACGACCTTTCGTTTAAGTCCCACATTGTCTCCGAGGATAGCAAAAGCCGCATCGTTTGGTTGCCGGGCCTTAACGGAGGAAGGAAGAATGAAACGGCAGATGATTTGGCGGTGAAGGCCAGTAGGACTGCCGTCAACGAACTTGTTTAACCCCAAGCCTTTCGGGTCGACGCAGTCCTAGTTAAGGGAGTGGGGGACTAATGCGCAGAAACGAAAATCCTATGGGGGGATCCAGATCGTGAGAATATGAGGCTATTACTGAAAGGAAGCAAGAAGAAGGTCAGTATAGCTACTGGTATCATAACGGGACACATAAGACTTCCAGCTCCCTTATGTAAAATCGGTGGGGCGAGTGATAGCTTGTGTAGGGCATGCGGGGAAGATGATGAGACGTTGGACCATTTCCTGTGTCATTGCCCGGCTTTCGCGTCTAACAGATACCGGCACTTAGGTGGTGACACTATACCGGACTTGAAGCAACTTAGGGGAGTGGTATGGAAAACAATTAAGGATTTTGGAACTCCTAACATAGGTTTTCTTGTTCAAAGTTGCTTTTTGCTTGCTTAGGTATATCTCCATAGTGGCATGGGGCGAATTAATATCTGCGCCCTTTTTTCAACCTAATTTAACCTATCATAACCTTTTCCTATGCAGGCCATATATGGACTCATGTGGCATGTCTTGTGTCCCTGCTTCCCTTATGTCATGGCAGCCATCTGTTTCTTAGCACATGGCTTATTCTGTCTTTAAGGAATCGGTACACCTGGATTCGATCAGTGTGTCGATCCTGAGATTGTCAAAAGCTTTGAGCTATCAATGTGCTAGACTCTTCTCTGTCGCCGACATCGTTTTTTCCCCATTCTACCCCAATATTTACCTTATCTCTATAGCCCAGATTGGAAATCTTCGCAAACGTTTATTTAATACTTTCATATGGATGTGCATGTGTGTTTAAAATTTTTTAGCTAAATTTTGCAGCAAAATTCCCCCACTTTATTTTTGCATTTTTGTTTGGCTACTCTTTTAGAAGCGGTGTGAAGCGTTAAGCTTTCATTGGACTTAAATAGCTGTTCGCCTAGCTTTAACTTATCATGGGAATTGGGTAAAGGAGGGGGCTTTTTATGTTACAAAATATTTGGCTCAATGACAAAAAGGCTTAAAGTGTTTTGCATAAAAGCGAACATTCTAGCTGAACACTCATTTTAGTTTAAATGCCTGAGAATATATGTAAACGCCAATGCTTGTAGGGAGGGAGGGCCTTGGAAGCGTAACCTAGGAAAATTACAAAGTTGGGGGAGTCGCAAAACAATTGGCATATAATTTCTAGGCTAGAAATAATGTGGGCGAATCTGGCACACCATGCGACATGCAATGGCTAGGGGTAATGAAATAGTTTATGATTGGAAAGAAAGCTAATTTTGTGAGATTTAAATATGTGTAACACTAAATTACTGAACATGTGGGGTCTTTAGGAGCAAGACTTACATTTTTTCTTTAAATTCTTCTTTGTTTATAAAGAAAAAATGTTCAAAAATTGTTAAATACAATGACAAATTCGATATGAATGAGTTTGGTCGATCTAACGTATACTTAATTTTAATACAGGTGACCAGGGAGCGTATAAGTATTATTAATTTAAAAAGTAGTTTCAATTACAATGACATTAAAGTCAAGCCAATGAGCCTAGACATTTTTTGTAAACTTATTTTTGTTCTAGAGGTATTTATCCTTGATTGTCTAATGCTTCATTTGATGCTCTTTAAATTTGAAGGCTATATTTCGTGGTTTTTATGTCTGTCCTTCCCCTTACACATATAATTTTTTTTTTTAAATATACATAAAAAACTGAAAATTGCCACAAATCCTTTTTGTTTAGCATAAAAGCCTTTTTCAATCGTTTCAAGCTTTTTTGTTTAAAATTCCTTGTTTTACTCAACACAAAAACTTATGACAGATTTTTTATACACAGTATATTCTTGAGTTTTATTTAAAGCATCCTTTTCCATTTATTTTATAATCCTTAAAAATATTCTCAAAGCTTTTGTCCTCAAAATCATTTACCAAAATTCTTTACAATTTCTCAACAAATGTTTCTCTCCTTTTTAAAATCCTTTATTTTTGATTTTCCTTCAAATTTCTGTAGTCGCACAAGTTTTTTGCCAAAAAAAGAATCCAACAAAAACGAACTAAAAAACGCACACAAAAAAAAAGATTCACACAACATTTTAAGAAAATTAAAAAATGATATTTCAAAAGCGACTCAATTCCACAATCATTTGAATTCCATTAGCAAAAGTTGAAAGTAACCAAAGAAACAAAAAAAGGAAAGCTTTGTGCATTTTTTTCCTCTGTAGTCAGACGAAAACCAACTTTTGCCCTTATATGCAAAAGGAGGAACCGCATTTAGTGTGTAAGAGAGTATAGCAGTAGGAAGCTTTTGTAGGGAGGAAATAAAAAAAAAAAACAAGGAATTGTGAATGTAGTTATCATTTATCTGCCAAGAAAATGTTATTATCCTAAGTGTATGTATTTAACTTGGGTGCAGACAACTTTACTGACATCTGTACACATACACACACATGCAAGTACAACATGGGCACAACACATACACACACATGCAAGTACAACATGGGCACATGTGTGAGTTTTATATATTTGCATTATAAATTGGTATAATATATATATGGAACATTGCATGACAAAAAGGAGGGATACAACAATTCGCTCCTTTTAACTTTTTTTTTAAAGATTAAAACTATTTTTAAAGGATCTTTGTTAAGGGCTATAAAGATTTTGCCTAATTAATGTGATATATGTTTTAAAATAAAATTGGCAACTGGAGCGTATAATTGATTTTAATTCTTAGTGCCAGGTGTCGTATGATATATATTATATTACGTGATTGCAGCGTTGCCAGATTTTTGAATAAGTTGGAAAAAAATATAGAAAATTTTGGGACAATTTATTCCTACAGAAAATTGTGTGACATTTTTTTTTAAAGAAATTTTCATCAAAATTTTATTTCTATAGAAAATTTTGTCAAAATTGTATTTTTAAAGAAAATGTTGTCAACATTTTATTTATTTCCTTCCGTCCGTCCTTGCGTCCTTCCGTCCTTGCGTCCTTCCGTCCTTGCGTCCTTCCGTCCTTGCGTCCTTCCGTCCTTGCGTCCTTCCGTCCTTGCGTCCTTCCGTCCTTGCGTCCTTCCGTCCTTGCGTCCTTCCGTCCTTGCGTCCTTCCGTCCTTGCGTCCTTCCGTCCTTGCGTCCTTCCGTCCTTGCGTCCTTCCGTCCTTGCGTCCTTCCGTCCTTGCGTCCTTCCGTCCTTGCGTCCTTCCGTCCTTGCGTCCTTCCGTCCTTGCGTCCTTCCGTCCTTGCGTCCTTCCGTCCTTGCGTCCTTCCGTCCTTGCGTCCTTCCGTCCTTGCGTCCTTCCGTCCTTGCGTCCTTCCGTCCGTCCTTCCGTCCGTCCTTCCGTCCGTCCTTCCGTCCGTCCTTCCGTCCGTCCTTCCGTCCGTCCTTCCGTCCGTCCTTCCGTCCGTCCTTCCGTCCGTCCTTCCGTCCGTCCTTCCGTCCTTCCGTCCGTCCTTCCGTCCGTCCTTCCGTCCGTCCTTCCGTCCGTCCTTCCGTCCGTCCTTCCGTCCGTCCTTCCGTCCGTCCTTCCGTCCGTCCTTCCGTCCGTCCTTCCGTCCGTCCTTCCGTCCGTCCTTCCGTCCGTCCTTCCGTCCGTCCTTCCGTCCGTCCTTCCGTCCGTCCTTCCGTCCGTCCTTCCGTCCGTCCTTCCGTCCGTCCTTCCGTCCGTCCTTCCGTCCGTCCTTCCGTCCGTCCTTCCGTCCGTCCTTCCGTCCGTCCTTCCGTCCGTCCTTCCGTCCGTCCTTCCGTCCGTCCTTCCGTCCGTCCTTCCGTCCGTCCTTCCGTCCGTCCTTCCGTCCGTCCTTCCGTCCGTCCTTCCGTCCGTCCTTCCGTCCGTCCTTCCGTCCGTCCTTCCGTCCGTCCTTCCGTCCGTCCTTCCGTCCGTCCTTCCGTCCGTCCTTCCGTCCGTCCTTCCGTCCGTCCTTCCGTCCGTCCTTCCGTCCGTCCTTCCGTCCGTCCTTCCGTCCGTCCTTCCGTCCGTCCTTCCGTCCGTCCTTCCGTCCGTCCTTCCGTCCGTCCTTCCGTCCGTCCTTCCGTCCGTCCTTCCGTCCGTCCTTCCGTCCGTCCTTCCGTCCGTCCTTCCGTCCGTCCTTCCGTCCGTCCTTCCGTCCGTCCTTCCGTCCGTCCTTCCGTCCGTCCTTCCGTCCGTCCTTCCGTCCGTCCTTCCGTCCGTCCTTCCGTCCGTCCTTCCGTCCGTCCTTCCGTCCGTCCGTCCTTCCGTCCGTCCTTCCGTCCGTCCTTCCGTCCGTCCTTCCGTCCGTCCTTCCGTCCGTCCTTCCGTCCGTCCTTCCGTCCGTCCTTCCGTCCGTCCTTCCGTCCGTCCTTCCGTCCGTCCTTCCGTCCGTCCTTCCGTCCGTCCTTCCGTCCGTCCGTCCTTCCGTCCGTCCTTCCGTCCGTCCTTCCGTCCGTCCTTCCGTCCGTCCGTCCTTCCGTCCGTCCTTCCGTCCGTCCTTCCGTCCGTCCTTCCGTCCGTCCTTCCGTCCGTCCTTCCGTCCGTCCTTCCGTCCGTCCTTCCGTCCGTCCTTCCGTCCGTCCTTCCGTCCGTCCTTCCGTCCGTCCTTCCGTCCGTCCTTCCGTCCGTCCTTCCGTCCGTCCTTCCGTCCGTCCTTCCGTCCGTCCTTCCTTCCGTCCTTCCGTCCGTCCTTCCGTCCGTCCTTCCGTCCGTCCTTCCGTCCGTCCTTCCGTCCTTCCGTCCGTCCTTCCGTCCGTCCTTCCGTCCGTCCTTCCGTCCGTCCGTCCTTCCGTCCGTCCTTCCGTCCGTCCTTCCGTCCGTCCTTCCGTCCGTCCTTCCGTCCGTCCTTCCGTCCGTCCTTCCGTCCGTCCTTCCGTCCGTCCTTCCGTCCGTCCTTCCGTCCGTCCTTCCGTCCGTCCTTCCGTCCGTCCTTCCGTCCGTACTTCGGTCCGTTAATATTTTTCTGATTTTCTATGAATTTACTCATATTACATTTTTGTATCATGAATAGGGGATTTCTTCCTTTCCACTGCTTGTATTGCATATAAGTGCTTCAAAAAATATTCTTGGCTGCTGTTCTTTATAGTTTTGGCATAATACAAGTACTCAAATAAAGTGTGCAATAGTAAGCCCAGGGCCAAGGCCATTGTGGGTGAGCATAAGAAGGACTCATAGTTTTTTAGTGCTTTGAATTGGGGCAAGTTTTAATGGCGCAAAGGAAACGTTTGGGCTTTATTATATATTTAAGTGGTAATTCCGGTAGACGATTTTACTAAAATCATGCCGTATTGTACTTTATAACTTCAAAAAAAAATTACAAATGTGATTACTGTAACATTAAGTTATAAATTGTAACGATTTTGAAAAAATAAAGTAAATTGAAATTGAAAATTGAAAAATATATTTAAGTGAAAGTTTATTAATTGCATATCTAATGGCGGAGAGTGTATATGGCGTACGTTATATTATTTCGGTACCATACGGCGTATACATTATTTATAATAATAAAACTTCTGGCTCTAGTTACAAAAAATGGTATCTGAAAACGTAAAACCAATCAAATCTTGAATACATAGCTCAAAAGTTTAAAAGAAAATGTGTTTTTAATTTTCTTGGGAGTGCGATTTACGTTTGACTACAGATACGAATTTTCAAAACGTATCTGTAGTCAAAAACTAGGTCCCACATTTGGATATCAGATTCGCATTTTACTACTAAATTCGTTTTATTTGAGCCCCATATTGTCATGGCCAGTAAATAAGTCCTGTATGGGGGTGTTTTGGGTAAGTGGTGGACCCCAGTACCTTTCAATTGAACCCCTTTTGTCATGGTCGGTAAATATGTACGATTTAGGAGTGTTTTGGGGAGTTGTGTGGTCATCCAAACACTTAGCCCTGGAAAAATATTAGCATCGTGGTTTACGCTCAAATATAATTTGGAGTATATGGGATGAGGCGTCCCCCAAACACTTGGCCCCCAAAAAAGACAATCATATTCGTTTTCTAATCTTAAATACCTTTCATTTGAGGCCCTTATAGCAATCATCAGCTAATATAACAGGTTTGGGGGGTGGGTCCTAAAAACCATTAACACTCTCTTTGAGCCCTCAATTGTCATGGTGGACAAATACGTCCTATTTGGAGGGGATGGTAGTAACTAACTAAAAATTAGTAGTAACTAAAATTTTCAACCGATCTGCACAAAATTTGGCATGGGTTATTTTGTTACTGATCTTCATATGTCTGCAAGATTTCATCATAATCGGTTCAGATTTAGATATAGCTCCCTTATATATTTTACGCTGGATTTGCACTTTGTTGTTGCTATAGACAACTATTTTCAAACTATCTGTTCGAAAAAAGTCGTTTCAGGTTAAGATATAGCTCTCATATACATAGATATTTGTATTTTTGTTCCCCGAATTCATAATTGTATGGTAGGTGTAGGGTGTTGTATAGTCTTAATAGCCTTTCCTTACTGATTTCAATTTTTTCTTTTAATTTTTTTTTTAAAATTTTTTTCTTGTTAAAATTTTATTATTTTCTACACCAATAAAAATGCGCAAAATAATGAATATATGAAATTTCATCAAACTCCTGTGTGTGCTTAAATCAGGGTCATGCCTTAATGGGTTAATTATTGCCTCTATGACGTATACGTTATATTATTTCCTTATTACTAAAATACCTTAAAGCGAGCAAGTAAAGGTCAATAGAGCGTATACGTTATTGTAATTGTATACCTCTACGTGGTATACATAATATTATTACTAATATAATAAACTAGGACCACAGAGCGTATACGTTTTCTTAATTGCATATTTTGTGGTTTCTTGTGGCGTATTCGTTCTGTAATTGCAAATTAAAATCGTTGATTATACGGTGGGTTAACATTTTATGGAAATGTATTAATTCTTTGTTTTTTTTTACACCCTCCACCATAGGATGGGGGTATACTAATTTCGTCATTCTGTTTGTAACTACTCGAAATATTTGTCTGAGACCCCATAAAGTATATATATTCTTGATCATCGCGACATTTTATGTAATTCTAGCCATGTCCGTCCGCCTGTCCGTCCGTCTGTCTGTCGAAAGCACGCTAACTACCGAAGGAATAAAGCTAGCCGCTTGAAGTTTAGCACAAATACCTCTTATTAGTGTAGGTCGGTTGATATTGTAAATGGGCCATATCGGTCCATGTTTTGATATAGCTGCCATATAAACCGATCTTGGCTCTTGATTTCTTGAGCCTCTAGAGGGCGCAATTCTTATCCGATTGAAATGAAATTTTGCATGACGTATTTTATTATGATATATAACTACTGTGCCAAGTATTGTCCAAATCGGTCCATAACCTGATATAGCTGCCATATAAACCGATCTTGGGTCTTGACTTCTTGAGCCCTCTAGAGGGCGCAATTCTTATCCGATTGGAATGAAATTTTGCACGACGTGTTTTGTTATGATATCCAACAACTGTGCCAAGTATGGTTTAAATCGGTCCATAACCTGATATAGCTGCCATATAAACCGATCTTGGGTCGTGACTTCTTGAGCCTCTAGAGGGCGCAATTCTTATCCGATTGGAATGAAATTTTCCATGACGCGTTTTGTTATGATATCCAACTACTGTGCCAAGTATGGTGCAAATCGGTCCATAACCTTATATAGCTGCCATATAAACCGATTTTGGGTCTTGACTTCTTGAGCCTCTAGAGGGCGCAATTCTTATCCGATTGGAATGAAATTTTGCACGACGTCTTTCGTTATGATATCCAACAACTGTGCCACTGTATGGTTCAAATCGGTCCATAACCTTATATAGCTGCCATATAAACCGATTTTGGGTCTTGACTTCTTGAGCCCTCTAGAGGGCGCAATTCTTATCCGATTGGAATGAAATTTTGCACGACGTGTTTTGTTATGATATCCAACAACTGTGCCGAGTATGGTTTAAATCGGTTTATACCCTGATATAGCTGCCATATAAACCGATCTTGGGTCTTGACTTCTTGAGCCTCTAGAGTGCGCAATTCCTATTCGATTGGAATGAAATTTTCCACGACGTGTTTTGTTATGATATCCAACAACTGTGCCGAGTATGGTTCAAATCGGTCCATAACCTGATATAGCTGCCATATAAACCGATCTTGGGTCTTGACTTCTTGAGCCTCTAGAGGGCGCAATTCTTATCCGATTAGAATGAAATTTTGCATGACGTCTTTTGTTAATATATCCAACAACTGTGCCAAGTATGGTTCAAATCGGTTTATAACCTGATATAGCTGCCATATAAACCGATCTTGGGTCTTAACTTCTTGAGCCTCTAGAGGGCGCAATTCTTATCCGATTTGAATGAAATTTTGCACGACGTGTTTTGTTATGATATCCAACAACTGTGCCAAGTATGGTTCAAATCGGTCCATAACCTGATATAGCTGCCATATAAACCGATCTTGGGTCTTGACTTCTTGAGCCCCTAGAATGCGCAATTCTTATCCGATTGGAATGAAATTTTGCACGACGTGTTTTGTTATCACTTTCAACAACTGTGCGAAGTATGGTCCAAATCGGTCCATACCCTGATATAGCTGCCATATAAACCGTTTTGGGATCTTGAATTCTTGAGCCTCTAGAGAGCCCAAATTCTCATCCGTTTTTGGCACAGATTTTGTACAACGGCTTCTCCTATGGCCTTCAACATAGGTGTGCAATATGGTCTGAATCGATCTATAGCTTGACACAGCTCCCATATAAACCGATCTCCAGAATTTGCTTCTTAAGCCCCGAATCGGACCATAACTTGATATAGCCTCTCCTCCTCCTGCGTCCATATTCATTATTCTTTGTTTGCCTGAAAAGAGATATTGAGCAAAGAACTTGACAGATGCGATCCATGGTGGAGGGTATATAAGATTCGGCCCGGCCGAACTTAGCTCCCTCTTACTTGTTTCTTAATTTGAATTTTGTTTCTAACTTTAACGAAATTTTTAATCTTTAATTTAAAATTCTTAACCTTGTGCTTTTCACGACTTTCTCTTCTTTTTTTCTTATTTTTTTCATTTAATTTATCTAAATACTTGGCTAAAGACCATGACTTGAATGAAGCCTCTTTTGGAGATTACCTCATTTGCTAAAAAATCACTTATCTCTAAATTGAATTTCAAATGAGTTTGCTTTATAATTTTTGCATTCTGGTTGCTTTTCAAGAAGAAAAACCAAAAAAAAAAAACGAAGAAGAAACAAGAATTGTATTTAAGTATTTTCTTTGCTAAAGGACGCAAAAGAAACTTTTGTGAGCGTGTGAGTGCGTGTGGGTGCGAGTATTTTTTTTTGCCTGTAATTTATTATTTTGTATACTTTTGAGCCAAAGAAGGAAAATAAGAACGTTAACACTGGCAGACAGAGAGCAAGCAATGGCGACAGCAGAAAAGTTCACATAACAATTTCCTTGAACATGCAAGGCATCAGCTGATGATGGTGTATCCTTCCATGTGCACACACTCACATTCGCACACACTAATCTCATACAATGAGAAATTTTGCATTTTATTTTTGTTTTTTTTTTTGTGCGCTGTTGTTGATGTTTAAGTACTTTCTCAAACTTGAATAGATAGTTGGCAATGCGAGTGTAGCCGAAGAGGAAGAAGAAGATTGGCAAATAAAGAAAGAATGAAACAAAATTTCCTTACAACAATGGAAAGGCTCGTAAAATATGCAAATCTCATAAAATGTTATTTTAGCTTTGCACGCACCAACATTCAAAGGCAGTCGTATGTGTGGGTAGTCACATTTACCTTATAGCAAAAAAAAAAAACAACGGGCAATAGCAACACCCACACAAACATCTTTAACATTTATGATCATGTGCATTGGGAGTGGAAGTTGCCCACATACATACATACAAAGGTGGGGGGGTTGATGGGTGGTAAACTTCAAAACATTTGTATTTGTCAGCGGTATAGAATGTCCTTCGAAACACGTGAGTGTTTATGCCTGGCTGCTTGTCTGTTTGTCCGTCCGTCCGTCTGTCGTTTGTGTCTGTGTTTTAGTGCCCACACAGCTCTTGCTCTCTCTCTCTCTCATCAGCTGGGGAACAATGAAAATATTATAAATATGTATTTACATAAATAAAAACCTGCTTCATATGTAAATTTGCCTTTTTGTTGTTAATGTTATGGAGGATACTGAGGTAGGAAGAGGGGCGATAAGGCGTTTAAAAGCAAAGCTAGAAAAAATTTTGTTTTTTCTCTGAAATTCTGAAACGTGAAACTAATTTGTGCTTTGTAGAAAATATTAGCAAAACAAATTTGCTTAGTTGTTGTTGCTGTTGTTGTTGTTGTATATGGAAATAATATAAACGATTATGGTGATGGTGATGGTGATGGCTGTGGCAATGTGTATGGTGATGGCATTGACTATAATGGTGTCTTTGATGACTAGTTTAGCGTAAATATGAAAATTATGACAAATTCTAAAGCAATTTCATTTTCATTTTTATAAGCTTTGGCGGTTATGATGAAAAAGAAAACGTAAAGATAGCTCATAAATATCTAGTTTAGAGCCCTGGGAGGCATGGGTAATAGTGCATAAGGGAATGAAATGATGTGAAAATGTAAACAGCCTAATAAAACTTGAGAGAAGGAAAGAGAGAGAGAGAGAGACACGTAAGGTGTTATCAAAGATTAAGGCCAATAGGTGATGTGATGTGTTGCCATGGCTTTTAATATGATTTAATTAGCTTATAGCTAATCTATTTCTATTTTTATGCTCTCTTGGCTAAGGGGTTGTATAATTGATATTAATTGTATAAGACATGTGAGCGTATGAGTTCTTGTATATACTCGAAAACTCATACGTCACCCTGTTCTTTGAAATTAATGGCAATTATGTAAGAGTAACAATAAAAGCATTTTTTTTGTTAAATCAATGAGATTTTCGATGCAATACTAAGACCAGAGTTGTAGCCAAGACAATTGTTAAGAATTCTCTAGTATTAAGAATTCCCTTCAGAGGCCACCAGAGCGCAGAGGTTAGTATAGCCGCCTATGACGCTGAACGCCTGGATTCGAATCCGATTCGAATTTTCAGCGGTGGTTTTCCTCTAGTACATGGCAAAATCATTGGCATGCTCCTTCAGAGGTTAGCATGTCCGCCTATGACGCTGAACGCCTGGATTCAGAAAAAATTTTCAGCGGTGGTTTTCACCTCCTAATGCCGGCAACATTTGCGAAAAATTTCTCTCCAAAGAGGTGTCTCATTGCGGCACGCCATTCGTACTAGGCTATAAAAACGTGGCCCCTTATCATTGAGCTTAAAACTTGAATCGCGGACTACACTCATTGGTATGTGAGAAGTTTGCCCCTGTTCCTAAGTGGAATGTTTATGGGCAAAATTAGCAATTTAAATTTTTGCTCCCTCAGGAGGAAGACGTAACTAAAGCTCTTTACTCGGAGATATTGAAGAAGGAGTAAATGCCCCTTTGAAGGAAGGGAGAATTTATCCTTCTCAAGATTTTAATTTTAATTGATTATATATTTTTTATAAAGTCTAATCCATGCCAAACGATTAACGTCCTAGCTGGATTAAGATCGATATTTTATATTTATGGCCTGTTACAGAGATATCCCATACCGGACGACAAGCGTCTAAGTTGGATATTAACTGTCTAGGCAAATTTTATGTTCGATGAAAAAACAAAACGCCGTAAAGCTCCGCTTAAAAATTAAAGTTCTTTATTAGTCGGCAGTTTCTATCGAATCAAACTAAATTACAAGGGACTCTTTCTTATATAGATTTCTCATCGAGTTGGACAGTTGTTACATGTACATATGAGTGTTTAATGGAGAGTAAGAGTAATGAAAATATATGATATTACATGAGTGACAACTAAGACATAACAAAAATGAGAATGAGTACTTTTATAAAGAGCAAAAGAGATAGATCATATTGAATGAGTGTAAAATTTAATCATAACATTCGAGTGATAATAACAGTTGACTGAAAAAGTATTCGCATTAATTTTAATATTTGGAACAACAATCAAAACATAAAATAATAAAAATTGTATAAATTTAATCAAAAATCAAAATAGTTTTGTGTAAATATTACAATATATAAAAAATAAATGGTTGTGGGAACTGAGCATCTGCTACACACTCCCCCTCTGCCTCAGAAATCGTCCCGATGATGTGGCAGCACCTTTAGAACTTAGGCGTTTTTTAATATTTGTTTCCTCTGCCGTAGGGATCGTCTTTGGGTATGTTGCTGGCGTGTTGCATAGGAATAACCTTTTGTTGTTTCTTTGTTTGTTTCATGCGAATGGTCTGTTGTTTCTTCGTTGTTTGTTGCATGAACGTGGTCGGTTGTTATTTCTTTGTTGTCTGTTGCTCTTTTTGGCACCTTCTGACGAGCTCCATGTGTCCTTTCGTAGATCGGATTGTCGTCATGACCTCCGTACAGCGTTATGTCGGATGTATGAAAAGTTCCTATTGGCTTATCGGGTGTATCCACTGATGCAATGGTATAACACGAAGATCCGTGCTTTGCTATAACGATGAAGGGTCCATCACGTCGAGGCACAAATTTCGAAGTAATATTGCTAGACTTTTTGCTAAGGATGTGAGTGGCAACTAAAACCTTATCTCCAACATTAATTTCTTTTTGAGGACATCTTTTCATGTCTGCATACAATTTATTTTTGTCCTGCATTTGTTCTTCTGCTTCTCTGGCTAATGTTAAGGAATCAGCTAAACGAACTAAATGTGGAGTTATTTGTGGTACAAAATTTTCAGCTCTAACAATCGCCCTTAAATCATTTTGTACTTCAAATGGTGTTCTCAATTCTCTGCCAAATGTAAGATAAGCTGCTGAGTAGCCAGTTGTAGCACATTTTGATGAATTCATTGCAAATCGTATAGATGCCAGATTTAAGTCCCAAGTGGTATGGGCACGCTTGACACAGATAGAAAGTTGCACCTTAAGGTCTCTATTTTTACGTTCGACCGGATTGGCTTCCGGGTGGTAAACTGGTGTGAAAGTTTGGCGGATTCCCAAACAGTAGCATAACTTCTGCATGACTGCGGATACAAATTGTGGTCCATTATCCGAGTGAATTCTGCGGGGTATTCCATATCTTAAGAGTACTTCGTTGAGCAATATAAGAGCACACTTTTCAGCAGAAGCTTCTTTGAGAGAAAAAAGTTCAGTCCACCGACTGCAAAGATCTTCTATAATAAAAATCCATTGATTACCTTTTGAGGTTCGTGGTAGTGGACCAAATAGGTCAATTGCAATGGTTTCAAATCGTTTTTTACTATTGACGGTTTGGACAAGACCTGCGGGTTTCATATTAGATGGCTTGTAGCGCTTACACTCAATGCAGTCTTTTACATATTCAGATATGTCTTTCCTCATTTTTGGCCAATAATAAAGCTGAGTTATTCGGTTTATTGTCCTTTCGATCCCATAATGGCCTGCTGTTGGAACATCGTGATAATTATATAAGACTTCTTTACGCATGGATTTCGGAACGACTAGTTGACCGTTCTCACTATCTTCCTCTGCACAATATCGATATAGCACGCCGTCTAACATTATATAGCCCCTATCTGTATATCTAAGCGTATTTTCGTCATTATCCTCAAAAGACTTTATTATGGGCTGTAGATCTGGGTCTTCCAATTGTAATTTCCGAAATTCTTCCGCTCCTTTTCTCGGGAAGTCAATGTGTATCGATAAACATTCACACTTCACCTCGCTATGATGACATGGTGGTCTTGATAGTGTATCAGCCACACAATTTTGTCGAGCAGGCGTATATGCAAGTTTAATATTGAAAGTCTGTAACAATAAGGCCCATCTCGCCAGACGGCCTGTTGGACTTTTTAGGCTGAATAGCCATTTTAGGGGTTGGTGATCTGTCAGTATTAAAACTTCGGAACCTTCAATGTATCCTCTGAACTTTTGCACAGCCCAAACCACGGCAAGTGCCTCCCGTTCTGTGGTTGAATAATTTCTTTCAGCGGGTAACAGTAAGCGGCTGGCATACTCTATGGTTCTTTCGGATTCTTTCTCCCCCTGGAGCAAAACAGCCCCAAGCGCGTAATTGCTCGCATCGGTTTTGAGGACGAAGGGCAGTTCTTCGTTAACCTGTTGTAAAATGGGTGGTGACGTTAACATTCTCTTTAACGTATTGAAAGCTTCTTGCTGTTTTTCTCCCCAGTTCCATTTTGCATTCTTTTTGGTAAGGTCCGATAAAGGCTTTGCTATATTTGCGAAGGAGGGTATAAAACGCCTATACCAAGAGCAAGTCTGCATAAATGACAGAACTTCTTTAGCAGTTTTCGGATTGGGCCGATTGTTTATTGCATCGGTCTTTTCTTTATCTACTTCCAAGCCGTGTCTCGTGAGAATATGCCCGAGGTATTTTACCTCCGATTTACAAAAGAAACATTTCTCTCTGTGTAATCGAAAGCCGAAATTCTTAAGCCTTTGAGAAGTTTGCTTAAGCTCAGATATATGGGATTGAAAATCTTTTGAGCATATAATGATATCGTCGAGATATGCCAAAATTAAAATGTCTGGTAAACTGGCTTTAAATTTGTCAATAAGCCGCTGAAAGGTTGCCGGCGCATTCTTCAAACCAAACGGCATACGATTAAAAACATAGATTCCGAATGGAGTTGTGAAAGCAGTTTTCAATCTGTCTTTTTCGGCTACCTTTATTTGCCAATATCCTGAACGAAGGTCAAGTGTGGACATAAAAGGAGTTGTTTTGGCTGCGTGCAAGAGGTCGTCGATTCGGGGAAGCGGATATGTGTCGGTTGTTGTGATTGCATTGAGACGACGATAGTCTACACATAACCTGACAGTGCCATCTTTCTTAGGAATTAGTACCACCGGAAATGACCAAGGTGATTCAGTTTCCTCAATTATTCCGCTTTCTAGCATCTTTTCCAGTTCCTGCTTTAGTAGAATCTTCATTTTTGGAGATAGTCTATATGGAGGATTCGAAATCGGTTCGTGATTTTCTGTTTTGATGTGGTGTTCGACTTTGGATATGGGTATTTGGATGTCATCAAATATATTACATTCATCCAACAGCAGTTTATTTAAAACGACTTTTTGACTTTCTTTTAAATGGAGACCTTCATTCGATCGTAGTTTGATATCGAACGAGTTAAGTTCCAACGATGTAAATATTTCGTCACAATAGCTCTCATATCTCGTTTTCTTGAGTGGAGGAAATAATTCAGAATTTTTGGGAGTCTCGATATCATCTGGGATTGAACTTTCAAATATTTTATTAATGCCACCAGGCGAATATTCGTTGTTTTTGTTCTCGAACCAAGATAAAAATGCGTCCAACTCTTCAGGTTTTTCTTGGATTTTCTCCACCATAGATATACTGGTTTTCAGCACAGAGGAATGTGATTTAAAACTAAATATTTGTTTCGGGTCGTCTTTGAAATACCACGTATGCTGAGCTAAATCTAAGACCATGCCACATTCTTTTAGGAAATCGACACCCAACAGTGTCCTGTTTCCAATGGCGTTTGGCAAGCATATGAACCGAATCTTTTTGAATCGTTTGCCTATAATTATGTCAACCAATGTCGAGTACACCACCTCGTTTCGGGCTATGCCATCGGCTAAAACTATTTCGGCATTGACTTTCTGAAATGGGATCCCCTTTTGAATCAATTTTTGGTACAGGGTGGCTGATGAATATTGCTACAATGATGAATATTGCTACATTTTTTTTTCGGTGTATGGAATACATTTTTCTTTTATTCATGTTAAATTAAATTATTAAATTAATTATTAAATTATTATTAATTAAATTAATTAATTAATTAATTAAATTAATTATTAAATTATTATTATTAAATAGAAAAAAAGTTATTACATTTTTTTTTGGTAGCGGCTTTCATCAGCCACCCTGTACAATAAAAATCCAGCGACACTTGTTCTGGCCGCGGTATCAAGATAAGCTTCTCCATTTAGACCATTAATATTGACATCAACCAAAGGAACATCACTTCCAACCAATGGAGTATGTAACGAATTAAAGTCCAGAGCTTGCTCTTTAACATTATTAGAGTCCTTGTTACAATTTGGACAATTTGAGCGGTAATATCCTTCCGCACCACAACCATAACAGTTAATTTTCGTCTCTGAGACTTTAACGTGTTTATGTTTCTCAGCCTCTATTTTTTTAAAACAGTTTTCTGCCAGATGATTCTTCTTTCTGCAGTACGTGCAACGTAAACAGGGCTTTTCTACATTTTCTGAGTGTTTCGGCTTAGATTCCTTGGTGTCCTGTCTGTTTTCAGAGATAGTCATTTCTATTTCCCTGGCTTGCTGTAACAGATCCTGGAAGGTGCGTACGCTATCTCTGCTAACTTTCCCTCGGATTTGCAAGCTTAACTGACCGAATAACATATCTAGCATAGTTTTTTCGGATACTTTTTCGGATAATTGTGCGAAAAGTCGCCGCTTTCTGCACACAAACATATCTGTAGATTCAAATGACTTTTGCTTTTCCTGACATAATTCATTAAATATTCTCCAGTCAGGTTTTATGGGTGCAAAAGATTTCTTCAACAAATCTACGGCGTCATTAAATGTTCGGGCTTCATTCTGAACCCCTTGCCACCACGTAGATGCATAGCCTTCTAGGAGCAATGGAAGGCTAGTTAGCGCTAGGAAATCTGATATATTTTCGGCGTCTTTATACACCAGTATAGTGGCCAGAAAATCCTCAACTTTTGTGGAATTGCGTCCACCAGAAAATCTCGCAGTACAATTGCTGAAAGTGGCTTTAGTGTCCTGTCTGTTTGAGACACCTCCCAACAGTTGTCTAAATTGGGCGTCACTCAACACTATATTGGGCTGAGTTGGCGGATAACCCATAGGGATCTGGTTTGAAACAGATCTGGCTCCCGTAGAGCTACTACCTGGAAGACCATTAGCTGAAGATGATGTTCTCTGTGCCTGCTTTGAAAGAGACGCCTCGTCGTTTCGAGCCAATTGTTCGTTAATTTGATTGTTATTGTTTGCAGTCGCTTGTTGAGATTGCGAAGAAAGTGGTGTAGAAGAATTATTTTCTTCACCTAGAGGAATTAATTGGCTTTCAGGTACCGCCGGATTATTTCTAGGACTTCTTCGTATCATTTTGTGAAAATCCCGTTTACTTTTGTATTTCTTAATATTGGGAAACCCTGTTTAAACACTCAAGAGCGAGGATCCACGTAAGCCTCTTTTACAAATGTAATATTTGAGAAAGAGAGAGAGGTTTAAAGCACCACTAATAAAGCAATGATGAGTGATTTGGAACAAATGAGGTGCGAATATTTGGAGAAACAACAACAAACACTGTTACACAGAATGTGATGGAGAGCCAAACAACAACAGGTACTGCTTGTGGGCTCCAAAATCAAAATACGCAACGACAAAGCTGCTTGTGGGCTCCAAGTCTAGATAAAGCAACAAAAACTGCTTGTGGGCTCCGAAACCAGACCAAACAACAACAAAACTGCACTGTTAAGAAAACAACAAGACCAAGTTGACTGCGTTGTGTATATCGATGATAGAAACAAATGTGATTGTAGCAACAACACTGGGACCACAAACAGCACAACTTCGTCATATGATAGAAAAACGGCAGGCTTGTTTAATTCACGTGCAATAGCACTTTTGAAATTGTGATTCCTCGATGTTGAAAGCAATTTTTTTTTTTTTATTGACAAATTTATTTCTTTCGTTTTTGTTGGGCGCCAATGAAGAAGGAGTAAATGCCCCTTTGAAGGAAGGGAGAATTTATCCTTCTCAAGATTTTAATTTTAATTGATTATATATTTTTTATAAAGTCTAATCCATGCCAAACGATTAACGTCCTAGCTGGATTAAGATCGATATTTTATATTTATGGCCTGTTACAGAGATATCCCATACCGGACGACAAGCGTCTAAGTTGGATATTAACTGTCTAGGCAAATTTTATGTTCGATGAAAAAACAAAACGCCGTAAAGCTCCGCTTAAAAATTAAAGTTCTTTATTAGTCGGCAGTTTCTATCGAATCAAACTAAATTACAAGGGACTCTTTCTTATATAGATTTCTCATCGAGTTGGACAGTTGTTACATGTACATATGAGTGTTTAATGGAGAGTAAGAGTAATGAAAATATATGATATTACATGAGTGACAACTAAGACATAACAAAAATGAGAATGAGTACTTTTATAAAGAGCAAAAGAGATAGATCATATTGAATGAGTGTAAAATTTAATCATAACATTCGAGTGATAATAACAGTTGACTGAAAAAGTATTCGCATTAATTTTAATATTTGGAACAACAATCAAAACATAAAATAATAAAAATTGTATAAATTTAATCAAAAATCAAAATAGTTTTGTGTAAATATTACAATATATAAAAAATAAATGGTTGTGGGAACTGAGCATCTGCTACAATATAAGATACCGGATTTAGACGCCGGTCAATAAACGCAATCGCTCTGCATTTGTCGAAGGAGGCGAAATATCTTGGCCTAGTCCTTACTTTGGAATTTGTTTTGGGAATGGAACACGGAGGGAAAATTCCGTAAGGTTGGCCTGTCTGTGCATCTGTCTGTCCGTCTGTTTGTTTGGTACTTTTAGTACCCGATTACGAGGACTGTTGATACGGACACTTATACCCGACTGTCCGTCTATCTGTCTGTCAGTCCGTCCATCTGTTTGTTAGTCTATCTGTCCGCTTGTCTGTCTGTTTTTCTGTTCTTTTTTCTGTCTATCTGTCTGTCAGTCTGTCCGTCCGTCTATCTGTTTGTTCGTCAGTCAGTTCGTCTATCTGTCCACCTATCTGTCTGTGTTTCTGTCTGTCAGTCCGTCGGTCTGTTCGTCTGCCTATTTGTTTGTCTGTTCGACTGTCTGTTCATCTGACTGTCCGTCTATCTGTCTGTCAGTCCGTCCATCTGTTTGTTCGTCTATCTGTCCGCTTGTCTGTCTGATTTTCTGTCTGTCTATCTGTCTGTCAATCTGTCTGTCAGTCCGTCCGTCCGTCCATCTGTTTGTTCGTCAGTCTGTTCGTCTATCTGTCCACCTATCTGTCTGTGTTTCTGTCTGTCTATCTGTCCACCTGTCTGTCTGTGTTTCTGTCTGTCTATCTGTCTGTCAGTCCATTCGTCCATCTGTCTGTCCCTCGGTCTGTCCGTCAGTCTGTTCATCTGTCTGTTCGTCTGTCTGTTCGTCTGTCTGTTCATCTGTCTATTCGATTATCTGTTCGCCTGTCTGTCTGTTAGTCCGTCCATCCGTCCATCTGTCTGTTCATCTGTCTGTCTGTCCATCCGATTGTTCGTCTATCTGTCTGTCAGTCCGTTCATTTGTTTGTTCGTCTATCTGTCCGCTTGTCTGTCTGTTTTTCTGTCTGCCTATCTGTCTGTCAGTCCGTCCGTCTCTCCATCTGTTTGTTCGTCTATCTGTCCACCTGTCTGTCTGTGTTTCTGTCTGTCAGTCCGTCCGTCCGTCCGTCCGTTGGTCTGTCCGTCGGTCTGTTCATCTATCTACGGATGTCTATCTGTCTGTCAGTCCGTCCGTCTGTTTGTTCGTCAGTCTGTCAGTCCGTCCGTCCGTCCATCTGTCTGTCCGTCGGTCTGTCCTTCGGTCTGTTCGTCTGCCTATTTGTCTGTCTGTTCGTCTGTCTGTTCATCTGACTGTTCGTCTGTTTATTCGGCTATCTGTTCGCCTGCCTGTCTGTTAGTTCGTCCGTCCGTCAATCTGTCTGTCCATCCGCCTATTTATCTGTTCATCTGTCCATCCGTCTATTTATCTGTTCATCTGTCTGTCTGTTTGTACGTTTATCTATCTGTCTCTTTGTCCGTCCGTCCATCTGTCTGCCCGTCGGTCTGTTCGTCCACCTGTCTGTCTGTGTTTCTGTCTGTCTGTCTTTCTGTCTGTCTATCGGTCTGTCCGTCCATCTGTCTGTCTGTCGGTCTGTCCCTCGGTGTGTCCTTCAGTCTGTTCATCTGTCTGTTCGTCTGTCTGTTCGTCTGTCTGTTCATCTGTCTGTTCGTCTGTCTGTTCGTCTGCCTATTTGTCTGTCTGTCCGTCGGTCTGTCCCTCGGTCTGTCCGTCTGCCTATTTGTCTGTCTGTTCGTCTGTCTGTTCATCTGACTGTTCGTCTGTCTATTCGATTATCTGTTCGCCTGTCTTTCTGTTAGTCCGTCCGCCCGTCAATCTGTCTGTCCATCCGTCTATCTGTTCATCTGTCTGTCTGTCCATCCGACTGTCCGTCTATCTGTCTGTCAGTCCGTTCGTCTATCTATCCACCTGTCTGTCTGTGTTTCTGTCTGTCTGTCAGTCCGTCCGTCCGTCCGTCCGTCCGTCCATCTGTCTGTCCGTCGGTCTGTCCTTCGGTCTGTTCGTCTGCCTATTTGTCTGTCTGTCTGTTCATCTGACTATTCATCTGTCTATTCGACTATCTGTTCGCCTGTCTGTCATATGTCTGTCTGTCCAACCGTCTATTTATCTGTTCATCTGTCTGTCTGTTTGTACGTCTGTCTATCTGTCTCTTTTTCCATCCGTCCGTCCATCTGTCTGTGTGTCCCTCCGTTCATCTGTCTGCCCGTCTGTCTGTTCGTCTGTCCATCCGTCTATCTGTCCGTCTGATTGTCCATCTTTTTGTCCGTTTCGCACATTAATTACTAAATTTCAAAGGCAGTTGGTACGGGGCCATGTATTCGACCCTTGTGACATCCATGTCTGGTATGATCCCGAACGGACTGCCTATGTATATGTCTGCCATAAAGACCGATATGCCGATGTATGGCCCATGAAAGTGGTACATATGCATGCAAATCACTCGTCGTGCTAGGCAATATGCCAAACCATGCTGAGTTCAGCAAGGACTCAGGACTGCCTGAATCATCTTAGCTACTGGCGAGTGAAGGGAAATCTTTCTCCCATGCTCGAATCCTTTCGTGCGTTGACTCTGTCTACACTCTCTGTCCGTCCGTCCGTCTGTACGTCCGTCTGTCCGTTCTTCTGTCCGTCCGTCTGTCCGTCCGACATCTAAGAGTGTAGTTTTTATACTCGACTCCTGATCTATTCAGATTTTTCTGTCCCAATGTAGAAATTTCACCTTCAATGACATGGTGCTGTGGTAACTTCGTCCATACTTGTTCATCGGCTCGGAGATCAGATATGCGACATGTGGGTCTCCTTCTCAACCTATTACTCTCGGTATGCTCATTAAATTGATGGCTACCGGGGTTCTAGAGTCAATGGGACATGGCGTACCAATGCCACCATTGAAGTTGCAGCGCTTTAAGTGAAGTGTTTAGCCATAAGTTCCGCTCCCTACCCTACTAATTTTAATTTGCACTTTCGTGTTGGTTAGGATTGGAGCGAAAAATTCCACCCAACTATTTGCTATGCCCTTCTGCCCATTTTAGCGATTATAGCCGCACAACCTGCTATGCCCTTCTGCCCATTTTAGCGATTATAGCCGCACAACAGGGGACAAATTGCATGCCTTTCAGCAAGGGCACACTACCAACTAGAGGCAGGTACATGTTTTGTATAACTCTGTTATGGCAGTTCGAGACTTAATTGCTACCCTCATATATTCTATTTAAGTGTCAGTAGTGTCGAGCGTAGGCAAGATTGGTCTATACTGCACCGAATGGTCTATACTGCACCGAAGAAAAGCAGTCCCCCACCTTAAGCACTTGTGCGATTCTATCGCAGCCTATTACAGCCGCGACGAACATGCATCTGGTGTTGGCCAGCTTTGTCTCCTAGTCCGACGACGATAACACTTGTGACACACTTGCGTCAGCATGTTGGCACGTCGCTCCATCGCACTAATCTTTAAAGGCTATAAATGGTTAATTCTCTGAAATCCAAGTCCAGTTGAGTTCTAAATCTTTTTTAATATCTTATAAAATAATTGAAATTTGTTGTATTATTCATACCTTGGTGTTTTCAAATCAGTTGTCTAATAGAGTTTTATATTTTAACCCAATAAACAGCTCTTATGTGATTTGCTTGAATTCCATTGCAATTTCAAGGTGAAGTGATAGCAGGATTTTTGTTTTTAAAAATCTGAAAAGGAAAGAAAAATAACAATTTTGTAGGCTTTCTATAGACTTCAAGAAAAATGAGAATATAAGCAATAAGAAAATTTGAACAAATAGATTTTTTAATTTTTTTCTGTTTGGGTTTTTCTAAAAAAATTAATAAAAAATTATTAAATATGAAATTTTATTTAATAAAAATTCTAAATATAACAACAATAAATTATTTTTTAAAGTATTTACGTTTTTCGTGCTGGGTGTGTTATGATTGATATTAATTTTGAAGAACATTGTGGCGTATGAGTTTTCATTATTTGATATTTTGAAAACTCATACGCCACCTGGTTGTAATGAGAACACATTAATGGGCTCATTCGATCTAATATACCTTCTAGGTGAATCATGACAACTGCATAATAAGGCCAATTGCGAATCCGGAGGTGTTTAATTCGCTTCTAACCCACCCTAGTTACACAGATGACACAACAGTACAACAAATGTTCCAATATTTTCCCTTATCCTGAAGCCTTTTTTGTATAAAAATCTTTTTTTTATTCATCATAACATTTTAAAATTGAGCCAAATTGGTATTTTACATCACATTTTAGAACACATTTGCCAACTGTATGTAACGTTGACCTCATTTGTTATGACACTATACTCGCACTCTCTTTCTCTCTGCCTTATGCCATGGTTCACTATAATCAAAATTCCAAACATACATATCCCAGCCGCATAATGGGCTTTAAACAAAATATTAATATTATATTTTTTTTTTTTGTTGGAAAGACACGAACAAGCAAAGCAAACTCCAGGATTTATGTTGGCCCTTTCCCCCAAAACGTAGAGAAAAAATATCAAAACGCCAAATTGTTAGCCAGCCTTGATATGGAATATGCTGAGCATCAAACATGTTAGGCTTAAAGATGTTTTTCAAAGCCCTTTGCCTGCTGCCTGCCATATCAGTGCCAACTCTTTGCCAATATTTTGGTGGATATTGCTGCTGGTGGGACTTGGGCATGTCCCAGCCCATGAAACATTATGCTGCCGCTGCCGCTGCTGAGAGTGTGAAAAAGGTTAGGTCCAAAGTCAGTGAACTAACCATCATAGCCATAAAGGCAACAAAAGTCAGCTAAGGAATGAATGTCGCAGTAGTCGCCACTCTACTACTACTACTACCAGCAGCAGCGGCATCATCTTCCTTAGCATGGCATGAAACAAAGCGGAAAAAACATGCCATTCAGCCAAAAAGGTTACATGGCCTGTGGCAACGGCAATTGTTTTATGACTGTAGTCTAAGCCAATAATAACGAGCAGAGAACCTGCCTCCCAAAAGCGGTGGACAAAAAAAAAGGGATCGAGACAACGAGAAAACGTGCCAAAATGGAAATTTAACTACCAGCATATGTAACCAGGATGTAAGGTTCTTCTAAAACTACAAAAGCCCTAAAAGGGACAAGGAGAACAGTAAAGGGAAAGGGATAGAGGAACATGAGAGAAAAAAACGTTTAATCATAGGAAGAGTTGCCGTACAAATATTTTTGCGAAAAGTTTGGTTTTTTATAGAAAACCAAGTGGATCAGGCCCGCTCCGCTGCACCTTCTTTTACTTAATATGGAACAAATTTTCCTTGGAATATTTATTTACGACAACTAAGGAGCTTTTAGGAAGGCCACCGTAGCGCAGAGGTTAGCATGTCCGCCTATGACGCTGAAAGCCTGGGTTCGAATCCTGGCGAGACCATCAGAAGAAATTTTTCAGCTGTGGTTTTCCCCTCCTAATGCTGGCAACATTTGTGAGGTACTATGCCATGTAAAACTTCTCTCCAAAGAGGTGTCGCACTGATGAGGCGTCCCCCAAACGCATGGTCCCCAAATTGATCATTAAATTCGTTTTCTAATCTCAAATACCTTTCATTTGAGCCACATATTGGCATGGTCAAAAATGTTTACCCTTTGGGCGGTGTTTTTGGGGAAGGGGTGATGCCCTTAATACATGGTCGTACATTTGGAAATGAAATTCGTATTCTACTCCCAAATACCTTTATTTGAGCCCCATATTGGGATGGTCAGTAAAAAATAGCTGGGTGTGGGGTATTTGGGAAAGGGGTAGAACCTCAAAAATTGGTCCCAAAAAGGGTATAAATTCTTGCTCTACCCCCCAATTCCTTTCATTTAAGCCCCACATTGACATGGTCGGTAAATATGCCCGATTTAGGGGTGTTTTGGGGAGTGGAGTGGTCCTCCAATCACTAAGCCCTGAAAACGTGCTCTATTCTCATATATTGGAACCCCATATTGCCATTGGCTTCAAAATTGGATATCATCTTCGTTTTCTAATCTCTCAAACCATTCCCTTAAACCCCTTATTGCAAAAGCCAGCAAATATGTCCAATTTGGGGTATGGGCCCTAGAAACTATGAATACCGAGCTCCACTGTCTTGAAGATCCAAATTGTCTTGGTGAGCAAATACGTCCTACTTTGGGGTGCTTATGGTGGTGGGACGTCCCCTAGACAGTTGGTCCCGAATGTTGATGTTAGATTCATGGTCTACTCCCAAATACTCTTCATTTGAGCTCCATTTTTCCATAGCCTGCAAACGTAAACGGTTGGGGGGTGTTTTGGAGGATTGGGCGGCCACTCGGTGACATGGCTTTGAAAATATATAACAGATTCGTGTTGTACTCTAAAATACCTCTTATTTGAGCCTCATATTGCAATGGTCAGCAAATACTTCCTATATGGGCGGTGTTATGGGGGTGGGGTGGCCCCATAGACACTTTTCCCGAACATTGATATCAGATTCGTGCTTTACTTCCAAAGACCTTTCATTTGAGCCACATATTGCTTTTTATGCGGGTGGGGCGGCCCCATAGACATTTTCCCTGATTATTGATATCAGATTCGTGTTTTACTTCCAAAGACCTTTCATTTGAGCCCCATATTGATTTGGTCGTAAATTTGTCTTCTTTGGGGGATGTTCTCGGGAATGGGCGGCCTCTCAAACACTTGGCCCCACATCTGGATGTTAGATTCGTGTTCTATACTCAAATATCTTTTATTTAAGCCCTATATTGCCATGATCAGTAAATAAGTCCTGTTTGGGGGGTGTTTTGGGGAAGGGGTAGACCCTCTGAAACTTTGTCCCAAATTTGGTTATCAGATTCGTATTTTATTCGCAAATTCCTTTTATTTGAGTCCCATATTGCCATGGTCGGTAAATATGTTCGATTTCGGGTTGTTTTGGGGGTTGGGGTGGTCCCCCAAACACTTGGTCCGACAATTGGATAGCAGATACGTATTCTACTCTTAAATACCTTTCATTTGAGTCCCATATTGTCATAATTGGTCTGTATATATAATTGGTAGGTTTGGGGGTGGGGCTGCCCCCCTAGGTATCCCATCTGAAATTTGTATACCAAATTTTTATTTTTAAGTTACTTTAAGAGAGCACTCAAAATTTCGCTTATATCGCACCACACATTTCCGAGATCTGGCGTTTCTGAAAATTAAGGTAAGGGGGAGGGTCCGCTCCCCCTTCAGATGTCAAAAAATGTAGTACCATATTTTCGTATTTTATTCGCAAATTCCTTTTATTTGAGTCCCATATTGCCATGGTCGGTAAATATGTTCGATTTCGGGGTGTTTTGGGGGTTGGGGTGGTCCCCCAAACACTTGGTCCGACAATTGGATAGCAGATACGTATTCTACTCTTAAATACCTTTCATTTGAGTCCCATATTGTCATAATTGGTCTGTATATATAATTGGTAGGTTTGGGGGTGGGGCTGCCCCCCTAGGTATCCCATCCGAAATTTTTATACCAAATTTTTATTTTTAAGTTACTTTAAGAGAGCACTCAAAATTCCGCTTAAATCGCACCACCCATTACCGATATCTGGCGTTTCTGAAAATTAAGGTAAGGGGGAGAGTCCGCTCCCCCTTCAGATATCAAAAAATGTAGTACCCTATTTTCACCACGGGATCGTTATCATTTTTATACCCACCACCATAGGTTGGGGGTAAACTAATCTTGTCATTTCGTTTGTAACACCTCGAAATATTCCTCTAAGACCCCATGAGTCGATCTAGCCATGTCCGTCCGTCCGTCCGTCGAAATTACGATAGTGATCGAACGCATAAAGCCAGTAGGTATTTGAGGATTGTAAATGGACCATACCTGTTCAGATTTGGATATAGCTCCTATATAAACCGATTTCCCGATTTGACTTCTTGAGCCCTTACAAGCCCCAATTTTTATCCGATTTGGCTGAAATTTGGCATTTGACCTTCTGTTATGACTTCCAATAACTGTGCCTAGTACCGTGCAAATGGGTCTATAACCTGATATAGCTCCCATATAAACCGATCTCCCGATTTAACTTCTTGAGCCCTTACAAGCCCCAATTCTTGTCCGATTTGGCTGAAATTTTGCATGTGACCTTCCGTTATGACTACCAACAACTGTGCCAAGTATGGTCCAAATCGGTCTATAACCTGATATAGCTCCCATATAAACCGATCTCCCGATTTGACTTCTTGAACCCCTAGAAGTCACAATTTTTGTCAGATTTTGCTGAAATTTGGCATGTGACGTTCCTTCATGGCTTCCAACACATGTGCCAAATACGGTCCAACTCGGTCTATAACCTGATATAGCTCCCATATAAACCGATCTCCCGATTTGACTTCTTGAGCCCTTTAAGGGCGCAATTTTTGTCCGATTTGGCTGAAATTTTGCATGTGACGTTCCGTTATGACTTCCAACAACTGTGCCAAGTACGGTCCAAATCGATCTTTAACCTGATATAGCTCCCTTATAAACCGATCTCCCGATTTCACTTCTTGAGCCCTTTAAGGCCGCAATTTTACGACTGTCAACAATTGTGCCGGCCCGGCCGAACTAGACATTCTTTTATTGGTTTTAATTTTATTTGTAATGGAAAATTTTGTCAAAATTCCTATTTTAGGGAATATTCTTAAAATATTTTTTCTATAAAAAATTTTGTCAAAATTTTAATTCTCTACAAAATTGGGTCACAATTTTTTGTTGAAATCTTATTTCAATGAAAATTATGTCCTATTTTAAAATATTTCATACAAACATTTATTGAAAGTTGGCAACACTGATCTTTTGCAAAGCTATTCCACTCAAGCTAAATCAAGTCAAGGCAAAGAAAAGGCCACCGCAAAATTCCGCAGAGTCATCAATTAATCATTTTTAGTGGTCTTTTTTTTAGTGGTCAACCCAAACCTCCATTCACCATTAGTTTGCGTTTGTTTCATCTTCATTTCATAAAGGACAGGCCTGGCCAGCCTATATAAAATTCATATTTAAAAAAGAAAAAAAAAAGACACGAAAAATACAAACCCCAAAAACCATAGCAAGTTTGGAGAAGAAAAAAATCCCTCTAAGCTGTCTCCAAGGTAAAATTGTGCAAAGAAAATTCTGCCATTCAGCTCAAAAACTAGTGAAAACGACCAAAGCTACCACTCACTTCGATGATGTCTTGTAAACATCCAGCCAGGAAAAAAAAGAAACAAGCAACGCTCGTTTTCCTCTTTTGCAAGAAAAACTTCATAATTTATACATTAGGGATATGTAGTGTCCTTTTTTTTTTGTTTTGTTCCTTATGTACTTCCGGGCCAATAGACATCATCAGGCAAGACAACTTGTTTAGTGTTTGGTGAATAACAACTTAAATGTGTGGATAATAACATTCTCCTAACCCCACAGTGGTCTCTCTTAAAAGCTATTGGTATTGATAAACACAAGCAAGGTTTGCTAGAAAGGAGTAAAGAAATTCGAAGCATACTTTTGGGAGCGTTTTTAAGAAAAAAAAACTAACTTTAAATGAAGTGTTTCTTTCCAGGGTTTTGTGGTATAGCTGAAGTGCAATGAATGATTTATACCCTAAGGATTATAAATACTTGGAGCATTCTTAGCAGGAAGTGTTGGAAATGTTTATTTTTTCTATATTGCACTTAAAAAAACAATCAGAGAAAAAATTGCAATCATGATTGACAAGGGAAAAATAGTTTATCGCAAGTTTTTTTTAACAACAAGGACACATTTGTTGAGGAAATTAAGCAGTAATGAAGTAAGGATCTAATCTGAAGAAATCCGATATGAAAAAACAGAAAAAATGGATTTTTTCAACTAAAGAGGTAAAATTTTGACAAAATGAAAGAAATTTTCTGTAAATTTTAAAACTTGTAATTTGGGGGTGGGGCGGACCCTTCCCCTTACCCCGCAAGATCTCGGTGATGGGTGCACCGATTTGAGGGAATTTTGTATGCCACCTTATGGTACCCTAAAAACACGAAATTGTTATAAAATTTTAGAGTTTTATAGTCTGGGGGGACGCCCCATCCCAAAACCCACCCGAGCGGACATGTTCACCGATTTGAGGAAAATTTTGTATGCCACCTTATGGAACCCCAAAAACACGCAATTGTTATTAAAATTTTTGAGTTATATAGTCTGGGGGGACGCCCCATCCCAAAACCCACCCGAGCGAACATGTATACCGATTGGGGGAATATAGGTTAGAACTTGTAATTTGGGGGTGGGGCGGACCCTTCCCCTTTCCCCGTAAGATCTCGGTGGTGGGTGCACCGATTTGAGGGAAATTTTGTATGCCACCCCAAAAAATTGTTGTAAAATTTTTGAGTTATATAATCAGGGGGGGACGCCCCATCCCAAAACCCACCCGAACGGGCATGTTTACCAATTGGGGCAATATGGGTATCAAATGAAAGATATTTAAGAGTAGATTAAACACTTGTCATAAAAAGGCCATCTTTAGTGTCGAGGTGGTCCCCCACCCCCAAAAACATCACCAAACAGAACACTTTTACCGCTTTGAGCAATATGGGTATTAAATGAAAGGTATTTAAAAGTTGAGTACAAATCTGACTTAAAAATTTATTCCTCGGTGTCTGAGGGGCCTCCCCACGCCCCAAAAACCCCCAGCAGGACATATTTAACGTAAATATGGATATCAAATGAAAGGTATTTAGAAGTATATTAAAAATCTGATCAAAAAATTTATTCCTGGGTGTCTGAGGCGCCCCCATCCTCCATCAACAGGACATATTAACCGATTGGGATAGTATGGGTATCAAATAAGAATTTGGTACAAGTGTCTACGGGGCCTCTCCAACCCCAAAAACGGGCATGAATGTCCAACGTCCCAGAATGGGTATAAAATGAAAGGTCTTTGAGAGTTGATTGCGAATCTGATATAAATTTTTGGGAAAGAGTCTGGGATCGGACCACTCACCTAAAACGCTTCAATAAGACGTGTAGTTCGATCGGCATGATATGCGAATTAAACGAAAGGTCTATGATAGTAGAGTTCGAATCTAATGTTGATAAAAGAATTCAAGTATCTGGTTCACGTCCTGCCGGTTTAATTTTAATAATTTTTTTATAAAAATTTTCATAAATTTATTATAAAAATTTTAATAAATTTTTTATAAAAATTTTAATAATTTTTTTGTGAAAATTTTAATAATTTTTTTATAACAATTTTAAAAAATTTTATAAAAATTTCAATAAATTTTTTTATAAATTTTTTATTAAAAATTTCAGTAATTTTTTTTATAAATTTTTTATAAAAATTTCAATAAATTTTTTTAAAAAAAATTTTACAAAATTTTTTACGAAAAATTTAAAATTTTATAAAAATTTCAATAAATTTTTTTATAAATGTTTTATAAAAATTTCAATAATTTTTTTTATAAATTTTTTATAAAAATTTCAATAAATTCTTTAAAAAAAAATTTACAAAATTTTTTACGAAAAATTTTACAACATTTTTTAATGAACAAATTTTGACAAAATTTGCTACAGAAAAAATTATGACAAAATTTTGTACAAAAAAATTTAAAAAAAAATTTATAAAAAAATTTTGAACATTCCTGAAAAATTTCCATACAAAAAATGTTTACATAAATTGCAATAGAAACAAGTTTTTGTATAGAAAAAAACTGTATGTACATAATTTTCTTTATAAAAAAATTTTACAAAATTTTCTAAAGCAAAAAATGTGACAAAATTTTCTATTGAGAATTTTTTTTCTTCAAAAGCCCTCAGTCGAAAGAGGATTTTAACATAGTTTCATATCATCTTGCTTAAGTTCATATAAATCCATTTCTGCTTGTTATTTAACAATGCTGTCCCAAATCTCTTCCAAAGAAACCCGAAAATAAAACAGAACATTTTCCAAGAATCATTAATCCACTCGTTAAAGTTTTTTTTATGGCATTTCTTTGTACCATTTCTTATTTGCTGCTCCAAATGTTAAAATTTCTCTTGCGAAGGGCATATTTCATAAAGCAATACAGAATAAAATTTATTTAAAAAAAATGCTCATAGCTTGAAGCGCATGAAAATGAAATCACATAAATTTGACACCATATTAAAAAAATTACTTTGAAGCGCTATAAAGTATGCTTTAATAAGAGAAAATACAATAAAAAAAGAAACATAACGAAATCACAGTATTTAAGCCAGAGGCAAATTAATGCCATCACCAATGGAATTGTAACTGACATAAAGGCAGCAAGGCATCAATACTGACTACGAATGACTCCTCTCCCCCCCCCCCCCCCATACTTCTCTTGCTTTGATTTCTTTTTAACATTTGCAATGACTTTATTAAGCATGCCTGGGTTGTTTTTCCCAAGTACTCATGATTTGATGAAATCAGCCTGAAAGTATGCCAAAACAATTCACAGCTTGTACTCAAACAAATTTTCCAATTTCATAATGGCAATATAGAACATTTCGTACAAACACAGTCATATATACTGACACTCGCCGCATAAATAAAGATCTCTTCCCAGCTAAATCAATAGAAAACGATTCCCTAGTATCCATACCATCAGCATCGTCATCATTGCTGACTGGCATGGGGAGCCTGAGAGTTTTTCTTGTTTTTTTCAGGTTTATGGTGCACAACATTTGGCATTGGCGCCTTATGGAAAATTGTTGCAAAACAACATCGATTTCATTGCTCCCCTATCTCTCACTTCTTTCGTTTTTCTGGGGTATGCTGGTTGTCATAACATTAAATGACAATTTTTCATTTCAATGTTAACACTTATTCACAGCCACCGCCACCGCCACCACCTCCTGGCATACTGCAAATGTATTCAGGGGAGCAGAGGAGCCAACAGTGCCAATGCAGAAAAATCTCTGCTATTTATATGTTCGAAATAAATATTTATGACATAATGGAGATGCATAGAGAAAAGTTTTGCAAAGTATATATGCGGCTATGCATGAAGTAGAACTTCATTTGAATAACACCTGAAAGTATGCTGGCAATTTTCGATAGTGAACTAAATTTAGGCCACCTATAAGCACACAAAACCCTCCTTTAACCCACACACACCCACCCCATTTTCTCATGCCATCAAGGCAGCTGGGAAAAGGTGCGCCACAAATTCCCCTTAATATTCTTTGGATTTCAATGATTTTTCACATTTTCTATAGCATACCATAGGGCTTCACAACAAAGAAGTGTGGCAAATAGCATCATATCTATCAGCATTTCAGGAATGACTGATGGAATTTGCTCTGGCATTCAGCTCTTCATTTATGGCATTGGTAGCTGTCATTCTTGGGTAAACAAAAGCCATGCTGGCGGAAAATTGATTTATAGAATTGGGGACAAAATAATATTTATTTATTTATTTGTTTAGTTTGGTATACATCTAGACTGGAGTTATGACAAGGCAAAAATACTTTAACTTATGTGTGTGTGTGTGCGTGGAAAAAATTTGGACAAATGTCTGTTAAGTTGATATAAGAAACAGCCCGTTTCTAAGGTGTTTGGTGGGAATTTATGGGCAAACAACACTGCATACTTTTGGGGGGGTATCGAAAAATTCTCCAAAATCTTGGTATATGCTGGGGATGACAATTGCTAAATATTTCATCCATTTAAGGTGTGTGGCTTGTTTTCAAGATAAAACAGCAATTTATCAATCAAATTCCACATAAAGCCAAAGACCTTTGCAAAATTGAAGAAAAGGGAAAGATTTAAGGAATTATTATGGAAAATGAAGATAAAAAATTTGTTAGGAAATAATTTCTAATAAATGGCTCATGTCATGAACAATTCCGTGAAAAGGAGAATTTTTGAAAATAGTTCACTTGGAAATTTTAAAATGCCATTCTTAAAGAAGATCTCGTTAACAATTTTTTCTTTCAACTATTTTATGAAATTTTTTTTATAAACATTTCTTGAAGAATTTTTTCCTTCATTCAAAAAAAAAAAAAAAATGTGATATGAATTTTAAAGAATTTTTTTTTTTTAAATTTTTATAGAATGTTTTGTCAAAATTTTATTTTTAGAGGAGATTATGACAACATTTATTTCCGTCCGTCTGTCTGTCTGTTAAAATCAAGCTGCAGTCTTTAAAAATAGAGATATTGAGCTGAAACTTTGCACAGATTCTTTTTTTGTACATAGGCAGGTTAAGTTCGAAGATGGTCTATATCGGACTTTATCTTTATATAGCCCCCGTATAGACCGATCCGCCGATTTAAGGTTTTAGGCCCATAAAAGCCACATTAATTATCCGATTTTGCTGAAATTTGGGACAGTAAGTTCTGATAGACCACTCGACATCCTTCTTCAATTTGGTCTCGATCGGTTCAGATTTGGATATAGCTGCTATATAGACCGATCTCTCAAGTTAAGTTTTTGGGGCCCTTAAAAGGCTTACATATTGTCGGATGTCACCGAAATTTAGAACATTGAGTTGTGTTAGGCCCCTCGACATCCTTTTGCAATTTGGTCCCGATCGGTCCAGATTTGGATATAGCTGCTATATAGACCGATCTCTGGATTTAAAGTTTTGGCCCCATGAAAGGCACATTTATTGCCTGATTTCGCCGAAATTTGGGACAGTGAGTTGTGTAAGGCCTTTCGACAATCTTCTTCAATTTGGCTCAGATCGATCTAGATTATGACGAAATGTCACCGCCGATGTGGCAGTTCCTGCACCCAATTTTCAAAAAAAAAAACAAAAAATGAAGGTTTTTACCAATTTCATAGTAACAACAATTTTGGCAATTTTCTATTTTAAAAAAATGGGGGGTGGCCCCCCCCCCAAAAAAAAAAAAAAAAAAAATCCTAGCTACGTCCCTGGCTACCATTTAGACCGATATCTAGATTTAAGGTTTTGGGCCCATAAAAGATCCATTTATTGTCCGATTTTGACAAAATTTTGGGACATTGAGTTGTGTTAGACCCTTCGAAATCCTTCTTCATTTTGGCCTAGATCGGTCCAGATTTGGTTATAGTTGTCATATAGACCGATATCGCGATTTAAGGTTTTGGGCCCATAAAAGGCGCATTTACTGTCCGATGTCGCCGAAATTTGGAACAGTGAGTTGTGTTTGGCCCTTCGACATCTTTCTGCAGTTTGGTCCCGATCGGTCCAGATTTGGATATAGCTGCTATATAGACCGATCTCTGGACTTAAAGTTTTGGCCCCATGAAAGGCGCATTTATTGCCTGATTTCGCCGAAATTTGGGACAGTGAGTTGTGTTAGGCCCTTCAATATCCTTCTTCAATTTGGCCCAGATCGGTTCAATACAACTTCCAACAGATGCACAGAATCATGTGTAATATTGTCAATACAATATTCAATTGTCCCCCTTGTTGAAATAAAAATTTTTCTCCATATTTAACTGAACAACTATGGCATTAAGAATGTTAATACTGTTTAAATGTAGCCCTGCAATACAACATTAATTTTTCATAATCCTAAAACTATGCTATAAATGCTAGATTTTCATGTCATCCTAAAAGTATGCTATACTTTTAGCTATTCTACAATTCTATAATCTATGAGAAATTAATTTCATTTAATCTTATGTCAGCCATTCCTACAACTTTTTTCCATTTCTAGTTGCTTTCCAAAAAAAAAAAAAAGAAGTCCTCTCGCCAATAGCCAAAGTTTTTAATCCAATTTTAGTGCATCATTATTAAAATGCTGCCTGAAAATTGTTTTCACTAAACGTTAGTGACTTGCAGGGGAAAAGTTTTTTACTCTTTCTTTATCTCATAGAGCTTGGTTAAGCATAACACTACAACAATTAAGTTTTTCTGCATGTAAATCCCCCAAAGTATGCAATAATTATCATGTAATTTATCATTTAACAGCAGCGAAAACTTTTGCAACAAAGGCCAGAGTTTTTGCAATGCCAACAACTTTGTATCGATTCAGAGAAGACATCATTTAAGCGGAAATTCCCCAGATAATATGAACACCAACTACAACAAAAAGTTGGCAAAACAAGTACGCACAGAAACCAGCATATTAAACATGGGGTATTATCTATGTGACAAGCACAAAAGTATGCAACAAAATTTATAAAAATTAGAAACTAGGTTTTAAAGGGGGAGTTGTGGATTTGAAAAGAGAATTCTCTGCAGCACAATTTGCCTTCAATAATATATGTATGTGCCACAAAAACTTGTCTATATTTCCCATGGCGTTGCATAGAAATCTATTTCAAATACTGCAAAATCAATTTTTAATATATTGGAATTCTATTATGCCATACTGTCACATTTTTTCATCAAAGCCACACAATTTCGTTTTTCGTTATGCCCCAAAAAGCCCAACAAATGTTTCAAATAACTGTGGGAAAGTGGGTGCTTTTTTTTTTTGTTTGTTAAAGGCACTTATCGAAAATACTTTTTGATTGCATATTTTTAGGTCACTCTTGTTTATGCAAATGGCTAGTGTTTAAAATTCCAATTCGCTATGATCAGCAACAAAATCAGCACACAATAGCACTCACATGTAGCGACTATAAACCATACTTACACACAAATGGCCTGGAAACTTTTCATACTTATTTGCTTTAGTTTTGATTTTTCATTTAATTTTATTGCTGTCACACCGTGAGTGCTATCCATACACACATTTAAAGTATTGCACCTGACTGAAGGACCAAAAAATTTCCATTGTTACTATGTAGCATAAAAATGGGGACTTTTTGTTCAAGTTTCTGCCCTAAATTATTGATATTTTATGAGAGTATTGCTGCATATGAGCATATTTATTTTCAGTTTTTATGCGCTTATTTGTGGAAAACAAATTATGACTCTTGCAAATTTTAAAGTAAATTGTGTGTACATGTTGTGCTACAATTTGAAAAAAGTGAAGCATACTTTCAGGATGTTTTATGTAAAAACTAAAGCATACTTTTGGGGATGTTTGACAAAAAAAGAACAGCAATTCCTGAAATACTCGAAAGAGTTTTTGCGCTTATAATAAGGGAAAACTAATTGAAATATTTTTTATGGAAAATCACGTAATTTTTGTTTTTATAAATTTAAAATGCTATGAAAAATTCTGATGTGAAGAAGAAATAAAAGCGTGCTTAGTTGGGCCGGTCCCTGGGTATCCACTATCATAGGTTCTATGCTCCCAAGAAGCCATATGAGGTTAACGGTTTTAAAGGGGCCTATATCTGGTGTTGAATTTGTAGTGAGTATAGGAGGACATAAATGTACTTTGCGTACCAAATTTCAGCCAAATCGAAAAAAAATTAAGGCTTGTAGTAGCTCAAACAGTGAAATTCCCAGATCGGTGTATAAAGATGCTATATATATTTAGAAGTCTTTGTTGGTGGGATTTGGGGTTAGCGTGTGGAGGGCGTAAGTGGACTTCAGGTGGCTAACTTCAGTCAAATCGAATGAAAATTGCAGCTTCTTGGGGCTCAAGATGTCAAAACCGCAGATCGGTTTATATGTGGGCTACATCAGTTCATATTGACATGGATGGTGGAAGCCAAAACTGGAGACTTTGTGCCAAATTTCAAGCAAATGGGTTGAAAATTGAGACTTCCTGGGGATTAAGAAGTCAAATCCGGGGATCGGTTTATATGGGGGCTATATAAGTTTATAGACCGATTCGGATCATACTTGACACAGATGTTGGGAGCCAAAACGGAAGTCCTTGAGTCAAAACAGAAGTCCTTGCGTCAAAACCGAAGTCCTTGCTTCAAAACGGAAGTCCTTGCGTCAAATCGGTTGAAAATTTAAGTCTCTTGGAGCTCAAGAATCCAAATATGAGGATCGGTCTATAAAGGGGCTATATCAGTTTATAAAACTATTCGAATTGTACTTAACATCGAAAAAAAATTTTGTCAAAATTTAGTTTCTAGAGAAAATTTTGTCAACATTTCAGCCTTACCAGGGGCCTCATCAGACTGTTCTTTATGCGCTAAATAAAAAAAGTTAACTAATAAAAACCAATGTTTCATTCATAAGACATACTTCTGCCATTTCACTGCTCAGCAATTAGTGAGTAGGTGGAAACATGTAATCTTTGTGTTGCAAAACTGTCTGATGAGACCCCTGGTAAGGCCGAAATCGCGATCACTGAAGCCTGCCCAATGCATTTTGCACACCACATTTAACCTTGACTTTTAAAAGGCCTGTTGCTGTTTGGCTTTTCTTTTCGAAACAATAACAAACAAAAACCTATTAGTCTAAGCAGGACATAAATTCAGAACAAAATGAAATGAATTTGTGGATAAATAAAATAAGCGCAAGAAAAAACAAAGTCTTATTAAATTTTGTAAAAATTTTATTTTTAAAAACAATATTTTCCCGTATTACAAATTGTTGAAAAAGTGAAGCCTACTTTCGGGATATTTTACACTAAAAAGTTAAAGCATACTTTAAGGGTGCTTTATATAAAAATGAACAGCAATTTCAAAGCACTTAAAATTTTTTTGAATTTTTTACAAAATTTTGTTTACATTATTTCTGTAGAAAATTTTGTCAAAATTTTATTTCTATAGAAAATTTTGTAAAAATTTAATTGCTTTTAAAAATTTTGTCAAAATTTTATTTTTTTAGAAAATATTTTACAAAATTTTATTTTTATGGGAAATTTTGTTCAAATTTCTAAAATTTGATTCTTATTGGAAATCTTGTCAAATGTTTTTCTCAAAAAAAAAAATTGTTAAAACTTTCTTTTATTAGAAAAATGATACAAATGTTGTTTCTATAAAAAAAGATGTCAGAGTATTACTTCAATTTAAACCTTTTGGTCATTGTATGCTGTATTGTATGGCAGTTTGTATGCACAACAATAAAGCCCTTGAGGATCTCATATGAGAATATTCTCGAAAAACACTCTTAAAATTACGAATTCAAATTCATACAAACCCCATACTTACGCACTTATAGTTTGCCTGATTTTGTAGCATACCTTCAGGCGTCGATTGAACTAATAATTAATATTGAATAAAACAATTTTTAATTATTATCACATCATTAAATTTGCATATGTGGCATAATTTGATTTACACTTCATTTTGTTGCCCTTATTCACCCTAAGCCATTATATTATATATTATTTATAGAAAATTTTTTGGGGCTCAACAAAATTTACGGCATGAGAAATAAATTTGAAATTAAAATATTCTACGAACCGCATATACCATAAATAATCAATTTATTGTCAGGCATACATACAACAATTTTCTAACAAACACTAACACAAATTTAGAGGCTTAATCAACAATTTTTGTTATATGGCTTTATTTATAACAACATAACAATAATAAATGCTCTTTAGTGTGAAAAATTATAGCCTACATTGTGGCATAATAAATGACTAAGGGATTTTATTCCATATTTGAGGGTATTAATTAATCAAAATCGTCTGGAGTATGATTTAGTATGACGGAAATTTATTGAGGCTAGCTAAACAAACGCCCAATAATTTACTTTTTTTTTAAGGGAAATATGACCAATAGTTTGAGTGTAGGGGAGTTAATAAATAAATTGTTAAACTCTTTGTTAGCCTACGAAAATAATATAATTTCTAGCTGTTGTAATGACTGACAGCCTAAAACATAATAAACAAAGTAAATATTTTGATAGATTAAACACCATGCTTTGAAAGTCAGCTAAATGGAAACGGATTAATTTAATTGTAACATTCATTAAGAAATTAGTGAGATATTTATCAAAATCATAAAAACAGCACCCGTAAAGGGTTAAGTGGTTGGACAGATTGAGAATTGTTTTTGACATTTGTTTTCTATAGAAAACAAATGTCAAAATTTTCTATAGATATCAAATCTCGACAAAATTTTCTTAAAAAATGAAAATTTTGGCAAATTTTAAATAGATTTTGTTTTTCTTGCGCTTTTTTTATTTGGCCACAAAATTATTTCGTTTTGTTATTGAATTTATCGTTCTGACCAGACTAATATGTTTTTGGAGAAACAACAAAACCCTTTAAATACTCAAAGTAAAATATGTTGTGCCATACGCATTGCGCGGATTTCAGAGATCGGGTTTTTCGGCCTTACCAGGGGCCTCATCAGACTGTTTTGCCACTCAAAGATTACATGTTGCCACCTAATCACTAATTAGTAGAATATCTTTCGAACAAAACCTTGAGTGATGGCGATTTCAGCTTACCAGGAGTCTCTTTCGGCCTTAACAGGGGTGTCATCAGTCAATTTTGCCAATGACAGATTACATTATTCCATCTATGCACTAACAAGTGATCACTTTATTGATAGAAGCATGTCTTCGGAATGAAACGATGGGTCGTATTTGCTTACTTTTTCTCATAGCTCAGAAAGAAAAAATTCAACTATCTGATGAGGCTTCTGGTAAGGCCGAAATTGAGATCACTGTCGAGTTAACCAACAAAAACTCAAGGTCTTATTCGAAAGACATGTTTCTACCATTGCATTGTTATTGGATTTACAATCTGCTTAGACTAATGTTTTTTTCTGTTTCGAGTTTAAAGCCAAACAACAAAAACAAAGCCAGCGAAAAATGTGGTGTGCAAAATGCATTGCATTTCGGCCTTACCAGAGGTCTCATCAGTCTGTTTTGCCACTTAAAGATTACATGTTTTCACCTACTTACTAATTAGTGAGCAGTACAATGACAGAAGCATGTGTTTCAAATCAAACCTTGGGTGATTGCGATTTCAGTCTTAACAGAGGTCTCATCAGACTGCCTTGCAACTAAAATATTACATGCTTCCACCTACTCACTAATCAATGAGCACTGAGCACATTCCAAAGCATGTCTTCGGAATGAAAAGTTGTCCCTTATTGGTTAATGTCTTCTTATAGCGCTAAAAGAAAAAATTAAATAGTCTGATGAGGCCCCTGGTAAGGCCGAAATCGCGATCACTGTAAAAAAAAGTTAACCAACAAGACCCCCTTGGTACAGTGATCGCGATTTTGGCCTCATCAGACTATTTCGCCATTTAGACATTACATATTTTCACCTAATCACTAGAGCGCACGAGAAGCCTATTACTGGCTTAGGTGTATGTCTATAGTGGCATGGGGCAGATTAATATCTGCACCCTCTTTTCAACTTAAACTATCCTACGTGCTAATCAGTGAGCAGTGAAATGGTGGAAGCATGTCTTTTGAATAAATTCTTGGGTAATCGCGATTACGACCTTACCAGAGGTCTCATCAGACTGCTTTGCAACTAAAAGTTTACATGTTTCCACGTACTCACTAATCTGCGATCACTGAGTACATTTCAAAGCATGTCTTCGGAATGAAACGATGGGTCGTATTGGTTAACTTTTTCTTATAGCTCAGAAAGAAAAAAATTAACAGTCTGATGAGGCCCCAGGTAAGGCCGAAAACGCGATCACTGTCGAAAAAGTTAACCAACAAGACCCAACGTTTTATTCAAAAGACATGTTTCTACCATTTCACTGCTCATTTATTAGTGAGGAAAAATGTAATCTTTTAGTGGCATAACAGTCTGATGAGACCCCTGTAAAGGCCGAAAGCGTAATCACTGTAGCCTACCTAATGCATTTTGCTCATACATTTTCTTAAGAAATAGAATTTTGACTAATTTTTCTTAGAATATATTGGACTCAAATGAAAGTAGATGTCAGAGTGCAATCCAACGGGACAGAATGGGACTCACAAAAAAGGTATTTGAGAGTAGAATGCGAAAGTTATATTAAAATGTGTTAATTTCCCGGCATGCCGCCACACTCCAAAATTATGCCCCAAATGAACACTTTTACCATACGAGGCAATATGGGATCCTAATGAAAGTTAATTGGCCATGTCGAAAGGGGGCGCAAACACTTTTGAGAGTAGCGAAGCACACCAGGCCAGCAAGTTGTTCCGCATAGACTCAAAAACGGCTGAACCGATAGACTTAAAATTTTCACAGACTGTTAGGTTTGTCTGGAAGGAAATATAGGCTATATAATTTATTGATATCTAATAGAGGCGGACCCTCCCCCTAACCCCAAAAAGGCAGAACCTCCTGCGGTGTGTTGCCGCTCTGGTTTAGGCGCTGGGGCGGGCCCCCCGACGCTTAGGATCGCCGCCAAAACCTCCTGCGTTGTGAATCTAAACACCTCTGTGATGCCGACGAAAGCCAGGCTCTATTTTGTGTACTGCCATAGCCCCCATATAGACCAATTGGCTGATTAAAGGTCTCAGGCTCATTTAAGACACATATTACCCGATTTCACTGAAATTTGGCATAGTGAGCTGTGCTGGCATCCCTTCGACAACCTTGACAGATAAGGTCCAGATCGGCTAATATTTGGATATAGCTGCCATATTATGCCTTGAGGCCATAAAACGCGCATTTATTAACCGATTTTGCTGAAATTTTGCACAGATAGCTGTGTAAGGCCCATCCACACGCGTGTCCAACATGATCCAGATCGGACTATATCCGAATGTAGCTGCCGTATATATCGATCTCCTGATATAAGGTCGTGGGGTCGTAAAAGGGGAATTTATCACTCGATTTCATTGAAATTTGGCACAGTGGGCTGTGTAACACTCTTCGACATTCTTGCCTAATATGGTCCCGATAGGTGTATATTTGGATATAGCTGCCATATATACCGATCTTCCGATTTAAGGCCTTGTGGCAATAAAACGCACACCGATTTAACCGATTTCTCTGAAATTTGGCACAGATAGCTGTGTGAGGCTCCTCGACATTCGTGGCTAATATGGTCCAGATCGGACTATCCAGATGTAGCTGCCGTATATACCGATCTCCTGATATAAGGTCATGGGGTCGTAAAGGGAGCAATTGAAATTTGGCACATTGAGCTGTATAACACTCTTCGACATTCTTGCCCAATAGGGTCCCGAACTACCGGATAGATGCCATATATACCGATCTCCCGATTTATGGTCTTGTGGCCATAAAGCGCACATTTATTAACCGATTGCGCTGAAATTTGGCACAGATAGCTGTGTGAGACCCCTCGACATTCGTGGCTAACATGGTCCAGTTCGGGCTATATCAAGATATAGCTGCCGTAAATACCAATTTCCGGCTATAAGGTCTATGGGGCCATTTATTGACCGATTTCGATGAAATTTGGCACCGTGAGCTGTATTCGACCCTTTGACATCCGTGTTAAGTATTGCCTAGTTTGGCTTTTTTGTTTTATATAGCTGCCATATATACCGATCCCCCGATGTAAGGTCTTGACCCCATAAATGGCGCATTTATTGCCTGATTTTGATTAAATTTGGCACAGTGAGATATCAAGATATAGCTGCCGTATATACCAATTTCCGGATATAAGGTCTATGGGGCCATTTATTGACCGTTTTCGATGAAATTTGGCACCGTGAGCTGTATTTGACCCTTCGACATCCATGTTAAGTATGGTTCGGTTTGGTCTATATTTGGATATAGGTGCCACAAAAACCGATTTCCCGATTTAAGGTCTTGGGCCCATAAAGGGCTCATTTCTAACCCGATTTCTTCAAAATTTTGCGCAGTGGGCTGTGTTAAGTCTTTGATCATTCGTGTTTAATATGGTCCAGATTTCTCCTTATTTGAATATAGCTGTCATATATACCGATCTCCTAATTTAAGATCTTGGGCCTATAAAAAGCGCGTTTATTACCCGATTTCTCCGAAATTTGCATTTAAATTTTTTTTTTGGAAATATCATATCTAATGGCTCTTACTTTCCTCTTTTCCACTCATAAACATTTAGAACCCCCCAATTATGCCTGGCAAAATCTGTTCTCTACAATTTCTCCCTCTTTTTCTTACCATTATATGAATTTTTATTAGCTTATTTTTTTCGAAAAGTCTAATAATCATAATTTTCTAGCAGCAAACTTTCTTTATTTCAGTCTTTGAGTATAATAAAATATAATGATATGTCTATGGCTACCTTTAGGCATACAAAAATTATGATCCACCATATGTGGATAATAATAAAGAAAAACTTTTAGTAGTTTTTGGCTATAAAAATGAAAAAAAGGCAACCTCAAATATTATAAATTCTAATGAAATAATCTTTCAAAAGGGAGCCATAGAGCAAATAAATGTATACACCTGCATAACTTACGGTAATCACTTGCCTTGATACAAAAATCAAGAAATATGTTGCCTATTTTAAGGCGTTCCCCATATTAACCACCACCATATATGTATCACTCTAAACACTTACTCACTCCTTGAAGCTTAAGGTAAATCATTTGGAAATTATTAGATATGAAAATTGTTTTTACGTGTTTTGCAAAAGAATTCATTCATGCTTCATCTACTTTAGATGAAATGAGAGCAAGAAAGGGAGAGCAAAAGCTTGGCAGTCCTTTGTGGCATATCTTTTTGAGGAATTTATGGGCATAAATCACATAATTCTAAGCAATATATGGCAACACACTCGTAGCAGGTTTGGGGCGTTCTCCTGCTTTTGTTTAGTTGAGGGCACGTGTAAAAATGTTAATCAGAAATATGATTATTTTTGTAAATTGGGTGTGTATGAGTTTGTGCGTGCGTATGTGTGTGGGTAAGACTGCATATGAAAACTAAATGAAATTATTTACTCTTTCTGTTCGGCATTTTAGTTTAGTTTCCGGCATATGAAATGAATTGTAGGCCTTATGTGATGTATTTATGCCAGGATGTCAGATAGGTGTAATGAAGCACGCTCTTGCATTTGGCATATCTAGATGCTTTATAAGAAGGGAGTAGCTAAAGCAGAAACAGCAGACCACAAAATTTTAATAACTGTGATTTAACCCGAAATACGTGTTTACGGAAAGGAAATCAATCAGAATGGCAAGAAGGTAAGCTTGTATTTCTTTAATGAGAAAATAGTTAAATTATCAAGAAATACTAATTATAAAAAAGCGATAAATTTGGAATATTGTGACTAAACAAATTGCACAAGATTCTAAGCTATGAACAGGATCAATAGGTTCTTTAAGGAGGAAAGAGTTGAATTTGTTGCACAACATTGTAAAGGTCTAAATTTCGGAGAATGCGCTGGGGATGCAGTCTAAGAGTAAGCCCTATGGACTTGGCACTAAACTTACAAATGTCACAGAAAATTGTACTAAAATCTTCACCAAGAAAAAAATAAAAAAATAGACTACCCCAAGCGAAAATGTGCTAAAACTAGCCTTCGCCAAGCGAAAGTGTACGAAAACTTGGCCTCCCCAAGCAAAAAAGTACTAACATTAGAACTTCCCCAAGCCAAAAATACTAAAACTAGACTTTCCCAACAAAAAAGTACTAAAAAAGACTTCTTCAAGTGAAAAGATCTAAAACAAGACTTCCTCAAGCGAAAAAGTACTAAAAAGACTCCCCTATTCGAAAAAGCACTAAAATAGGACTTCCCCAAGCGAAAAAAACTAAAACTGTCTGTCACCAAGGGAAGAAGTACTAAAACTACCCTTCTCCAAGGAAAAAATACGAAAACTACGCTTACCCAAGGGTAAACGTACTAAAACGTCTCTTTTCCAAAGAAACGCATACTAAAACTACCATTTTCCAAGGAAAGGATACTGAAACTACGCCTCCCCAAGCGATAGAGTATTACTGTACCCTGTCTTAAGGGAAAGGTTACTAAAAATACCCTCCCCCAAGGAAAGATACTAAAACTACACTTTTCCAACTGAGAGGGTACTAAAACTAAATTTTCTCAAGGAACAGGGTACTAAAACTACCCTTTTTCAAGATAAAGGGTACAATTACTACCCTTTCTTAAGGGAAAAGTTACTATAAATAAACTTTCTCAAGCAAAGGATATTGAAACTACCATTTTCCAAGGGATAAGGTATTAAAACTACCCTGTCCCAAGGGAAAGCTTACTAAAACTACCCTTTCCCAAGGAAAGATACTAAAACTATCCTTTCCCAAGGAAAAAGGTACTAAAACTACTTTTTCCCAAGCGAAAGGGTACTAAAACTACCCTTTCCCAAGAGAAAGGATACTAAAACTACCCTTTCCCAAAAGAAAGGGTACTAAAACTACCTTTCCCCAAGAGAAAGCGTACTAAAACTACCCTTTCGCAAGAGAAAGGGTACCAAAACTACCCTTTCCCAAGATAAAAAGGTAATAACATAACTTTTTGTCATGGAAAAGGGTACTAAAACTACCCTTTCCCAAAGGAAAGGGTACTAAAACTACCCTTTCCCGAGAGAAAGGGTACCAAAACTACCCTTTCCCAAGAGAAAGGGTTCTAAGACTACCTTTTTCCAAGATAAAAGGTACTAAAACTACCCTTCCCAAGAGAAAGGGTACCAAAACTACCCTTTTCCAAGAGAAAGGGTACCAAAACTACCCTTTCCCAAGAGAAATTATACTAAAACTACCCTTTCCCTGAGAAAGGGTACTAAAACTACCATTTCCCAAGAGAAAGGGTACTAAGACTATTCTTTCCCAAGGGAAAGGGTACTAAAACTACCCTTCCCTAAGGGAAAGGGTACTAAAATTACCCTTTCATAGGGGAAAAGGTACTAAGACTACCCTTTCCAAGATAAAGGGTACTAAAACTATCCTTTCCAAGAGAAAGGGTACTAAAACTATCGTAAAACTACTTTTTGCCATGGAAAAGAGTACTAAAACAACTCTTTTCCAAGACTTCCCCAAGCGAAAAGTACATATACTAGACTATCCCAAGCGAAAAAGTATAAAAAAGATTTCTTCTTGCGAAAAAGTAATAAAACTATCTGTCCCCAAGGGAAAAGATACTAAAACTACCCTTTTCCAAGAGAAAGGGTACTAAAACTACCCTTCCCAAGAAAAAGGGTATTAAAACCATCCTTTTTCCAAGAAAAGGGTACTAAAACTACCCTTCCCCAGAGAAAGGGTGCCAAAACTACCCTTTTCCAAGAGAAAGGGTACCAAAACTACCCTTTCCCAGGAGAGATTATACTAAAACTACCCTTTCCCAAGAGAAATTATACTAAAACTACCCTTTCCCAGAGAAAGGGTACTAAAACTACCATTTCCAAGAGAAAGGGTACTAAGACTATTCTTTCCCAAGAGAAAGGGTACAAAAACTACCCTTACCAAAGGGAAACGGTACTAAAACTACCCTTCCCTAAGGGAAAGGGTACTAAAACTACCCTTCTCTAAGGGAAAGGGTACTAAAACTACCCTTCCCTAAGGGAAAGGGTACTAAAACTACCCTTTCCTAGGGGAAAGGGTACTAAGACTATCCTTCCCAAGAGAAAGGGTACTAAAACCACCCTTCCCATAGAGAAAGGGTTCTTAAACTTCTTTTTCAGAAGAGAAAGGGAACTAAAAGTACTCTTTCCCAAGAGAAAGGGTACCAAAACTACCCTTTCCCAAGAGCAAGGGTTCTTAATCTGCTCTTTGCCAAGAGAAAGTGCTCTAAAACTACCCATTCCCAAGAGAAAGGAGAATAAAACTACACTTTTCTAAGAGAAAGTGTACTAAAACTATCTTTTTCCAAGGGAAGGGGTACTAAAACTACACTTTCCCAAGAGAAAGGGTACTGAAAATACCCATTCCCAAGAGAAAGGGTACTAAAACTACACTTTTCTAAGAGAAAGTGTACTAAAACTATCTTTTTCCAAGGGAAGGGGTTCTTAAACTACCCTTCCCAAATTGAAGTGGTCCTACTACTAGTTTCTTGTAGTCCGGAAAAGTGTACTAAATCTAACCCTTCTCCAAGGGAAAGGATATTTATAACCGTACAAAAGAACTTCATTATGGAAAATCATCAAAAATTCTTTCAATCGAAATAATTGAGCTGATGCACTTACTGTCTGTCCCTGAGTATGATGTTCCTAAGGTTTGTCCGACTTAAGGTCCGTCTGTCCTTCAGCATATCCGTTTTTAGCAAATTTTTGTCCTAAGATCTTTCATTTTGGATCTGTATGTCCTTCGGTCTTTCTATTTTTGGGTCTGTCTGTCCTTCGGTCTGTCTAGTTGTCAGTGTTTCTGTCTGCCCCCCGTTTTACCTTTCCTGTGGTCTTTTCTGTCCTTTATTCTGTGTGTCCTTAGGTCTGTATGTCCTTCGAACTTATTTTCGGTTGGTTCGTCCTTTTGCCTGTCTATCCTTATGTCTTTCGGTCCATAATAACTAACTGTCTTTTGGTTTGCAAGTCATTTGTTCTGTCTGGCCCTGTTTCTGCCTTTTATTACTTCTATCTTTCCTTAGGTGTATCTGTGCATGAGTGTGTCTCTTCTTGGAAACTGTCTGTCTATTTCTGGGTTTGCTTTTCATCAGGTCTGTCGTTTCATAGGTGTGTGTGTCACTGGGTCTGTGTTCTTCCGTCTAGCTATCCTATGGTATTTTTGTCCTTTGGGCTTTCTGTCATTCGAAATCATTTTCAGTCGGTTTGACCTTTTGCATGTCGTTCCTTAGGTCTTTCGATCCTTTTTTTTGTGTATATCCTTCGGTCTGTCTGTTCTTCGGCCTATCTGTTTGTCCGTAAGTCTGTCTATCCTACGGCCATTCTGTTTGTCCGTAGGTCTATCGGTCCCTGGGTTTGTCTTTCCTGTGGTCTGTCTGTCCTTTAGTCTGTGTGTCCTAGGTTCGTGTGTTCTTCTGCCTGGCTGTCCTTCGGTCTGTCTGTCCTGTAAGTTGTCTGTGCTTCTGTCCTTCTGTCTTTCTTTCCGTCTGTCTTTCCTTCAGCCTGTCTGTCCTTCGGCCTATATCTTTCTTCGTAGGTATGTCCCTGGGTTGTGTTTCCTGTGGTCCGTCTGTTCTTTAGTCTGTGTGTCCTAGGTCTGAGTGTACTTCACCCTGGCTGTCCCTCTGTCTTTCTTTTCGTCTGTTTTTCCTTCAGTCTGTCTGTCCTTCGGCCTATATCTTTGTCCGTAGGTCTGTCTGTCCCTGGGTCTGTCTTTCCTGTGGCCGTCTGTTCTTTAGTCTGTGTGTACTTCAGTCTGGCTGTCCTTCGGTCTGTCTGTCCTGTAAGTCGTCTGTGCTTCTGTCTTTCTTTCCATCTGTCTTTCCTTCAGTCTGTCTGTCCTTCGGCCTATATCTTTGTCCGTAGGTATGTCTGTCCCTGGGTCTGTTTTTCCTGTGGTCCGTGTGTACTTCAGTCTGGCTGTCCCTCTGTCTGTCCCTGGGTCTGTCTTTCCTGTGGTCCGTCTGTTCTTTAGACTGTGTGTACTTCAGTCTGGCTGTCCTTCGGTCTGTCTGTCCTTCGGTCTGTCTGTCCTTCGGCCTGTCTGTCCTTTGATCTATCTGTGTTTATGTCCATTGGTCTGTCTTCCTTTCCTTCAGTCTGTCTGTCCTTGGATCTGTCTGTCTTCCCTTTAGTTTGTTTTTCCTTCGTTCTTCCTCTTCTTAGTTTTGTCTACATTTAGTTACGTCTGTCCTTCGTTCTGGCTATTCGTAGCTCTGTCTGTCCTAAGGTCTGGCATTGGTGTGTCTTTCGGTCCATGCTTAGTCTCTTTCGGTTTGTTTGTATTGGGTTGCCCAAAAAGTAATTGCGGATTTTTTAAAAGAAATTAAATGCATTTTTGATAAAACTTAGAATTAACTTTAATCAAATATACTTTTTTTACACTTTTATTCTAAAGCAAGCTAAAAGTAACAGCTGATAACTGACAGAAGAAAGAATGCAATTACAGAGTCACAAGCTGTGAAAAAATTTGTCAACGCCGACTATATGAAAAATCCGCAATTATTTTGTCTGTTATTTTGTAATTATTTTGTATTTGTCTGACCTTCGTTCTGTTTTTGATAAGGTCTGATGATTTTAAATCTGTCATTCCTTCGGCTTGTCTGTCATTAAATCTTTCTCTCCTTTGGTCTATCTGTCGCTCTTTTTAACCTTCGGCTTTTGTATCCTTCGGTCTTTTTATCCTTCAGTCTGTTTGTCCTTCGGTTTGTCTGCCTATCGGTCTGTCTGTCCTTCTGTTTGTATGCCTGCCGGTCTGTCTGTCCTTCGGTCTGTATGTCCTTCGGTCTGTCTGTCCTTCGGTCTGTATATCCTTCGGTCTGTATGTCCTTCGGTCTGTCTGTCCTTCCTTCTGTCTGTCCTTCGGTCTGTCTGCCCTTCGTTATGTCTGTCCTTCGGTCTGTATATCCTTCGTCTTTATGTCCTTCGGTCTGTCTGTCTTTCCTTCTGTCTGTCCTTCGTTATGCCTCTCCTTAGGTTTGTCTTCATTTAGGTACCTCTGTTCTTTGGCTGTCTGTCCTTCGGTCTGAATGTCCTTCGGTCTGTATGTCCTTCAGTCTGTCTTCATTTAGGTACTTCTCTTCTTTAGTCTGTCTGTCCTTCGGTCTGTATGTCCTTCGACCCTTTCCTACAGGAAAGGTTACTAATACTACCCTTCCCTACAGGAAAGGTTACTAATACTACCCTTCCTTACAGGAAAGGTTACTAATACTACCCTTCCCTACAGGAAAGGTTACTAATACTACCCTTCCCTACAGGAAAGGGTACTAATACTACCCTTATTTACAGGAAAGGGTACTTATACCACCCTTCCCTGCAAGAAAGGGTACTAATGCTACCCTTCCCTGAAGGAAAGGGTACTTATACTACCCCTCCCGACAGGAAAGGGTACTACTCCTTCCCTTCCTTGCAGGAAAGTGTACTAATCCTACCCTTCCCGATAGGAAAGGGTATTACTTCTACCCTTCCCTGAAGGAAATGGTACTAATACTACCCTTCCCGATAGGAAAGATTTTTACTACTACCCTTCCCTACAGGAAAGGGCTCTAATACTACCCTTCCCGACAGGAAAAGGTACTAATACTACCCTTACCGACAGGAAAGGGTACTACTTCTACCCTTCCCGACAGGAAACGGTACTACTTCTACCCTTCCCTACAGGAAAAGTCTCTAATACTACCATTCTCGACAGGAATGGGTATTAATATTACCCTTCCCGACAGGAAAGGGTACTACTACTACACTTCCCTGCAGGAAAGGGTACTACTACTACCCTTCCCTACACGAAAGGGCTCTAATACTATTCTCTATGTCCTTCCTTCTGTCTGTCCTTTGAACTGCCTCTCCTTAGGTCTGTCTTTATTTAGGTACTTCTGTTCTTCGGTCTGCCTGTTCTTAGATCTGTCTGTCCTTATGTCCATACTTAGCAACTGTCTGTCTTTCGGCCCGTCCTTTATACCTGTATCTCTGTCGGTCAGTTTTCTACTAAGTCTTTCTTTAGGTTTGTCTGTCGTTCAGTAGTCTGTCTTTCGGCCCGTCCTTTATACCTGTATCTCTGTCGGTCAGTTTTCTACTAAGTCTTTCTTTAGGTTTGTCTGTCGTTCAGTATGTCCGTCTTTGGCAACTGTCCGTCTGTCCTTCGATCTGGCCTTAACAACTGTATCTCTTTCGGTTTGGCTGCCTCTCTGTCTGGCCTTCGGTCTGTTTTTCTTGACTATCCTTCGATCTGTTTTTCTTGTCTGTCCTTCGGTCTGTTTTTCTTGTCTGTCCTTCGGTCTGTTTTTCTTGTCTGTCCTTCGGTCTGTCTGTCCTTAGGTTTGCCTCTCCTTCTGTCCATTTATCTTTGGGTCCCATTTATCTTTGGGTCCAGTCTGTCCTTAGGGCTGTCTGTCCTTCGTTTTGCCTATATTCCGTTATTTTAACCCTTTTGTTCTGTTCACCCCTTCTTCAGCTTGCCCTTCCATTCATCTGGCTTTCAATTTAAAAGGTCTGTCTGTCCTTCGTTTTGTCTGTCATTAAGTCCCCCCGTCCTTCGATCTCCTTACCTTAGGTCTTATTGACTTTCAGTCCTTCGGTCTATATGCCCTTTAGTCTGTATATTTTTCGGTCTATATACCATGAGGTCGCTATACCTTTACGTCTGTCTGTCTTTCATTCTGTCTATACTATACCCTCTCCTTAGTCTATCTGTCCTTCCCTTCATCGTACTTTCAATTTACACGTTTTAAGGGCTCCTTTTGTTTTGTTTTCCCCAGAATTTTCCATGGCCAAAAAAACCCAGCCATCATTTCTATGATGCATGCATGTCAAGTGTGTGATGGGTAGCTTGCAAATCATACACCTGATAAAATTCACAAAAATTCAACAAATTTTCCAATTCGTTTTTCTCAAATTTTCCCTTTTTGTTGTTTTTCATATTTCGTATGAAATATGAACTCATATCACATGCAAAACATGCACTCACACACACAATTACGTGGTGACTGTTGTTTCATGTATCGAATATTAACTGGTGAGGTAGAAGTAGCATCAACCGAATGGTGTTTATTCTCCCTCCTACCCCACTCACCCTCTGAATTTGTTCCAAGGACGCAATTGTGATTTTTGTACAGTAATTTGATTCATAGCCAGCGGGGTAGCAGTGACAACGAAAGCAGAGTAATTCATCTTTATAAGAGACATGGGTGGGGGGGGTTGTAAATGGGGAAAAATGAAGTGATTTGTTAATCAAAATATTAAATTTGTTTTGTTTGCAAATATGCGTGACGAGAACGAGCGAAGCAAGCAAAAACAAATGTTTAAAGTTGAAAAGTCATGAAATGTGGTGAGGCAAGATTCAAAATTTAATAAAATTAAGTATGTGTATATGAGGACTCGTATTGGGGGTTTCGAAAAAGGTTCAAAGGCGGGTTTTTGTACCACCAATGCTTTGCAAGCTCGGCCGCAGGGTAGACTCACATCAGCTTCTCCAAACATTGGATGTATGTAGTCAACATGGCGCAGCTCAAGAACTTTAACTGAAGGATAGTTATGCCCTGTTTCACGCACGCTCCAAGTAGTGACATACTGCCTTCAATAAGTCGAGACCCACGGCTTGACAGCGGCCAATATTAGAAGTGAGGGCGTAGAAGTGAGGGTCGATAAGGACAATGCGCTGTTGATGAGCATTAAAAGAAGACTACCTAGAAATTGATGTTCATATGTGTGGAGGAAACTGCTGGGGCACAGGCCCTTTATCTTAGGGCACAGGCCCTCCATCTTAGGGCACAGGCCCTCCATCTTAGGGCACAGGCCCTTCATGTGGCCTGCTATCAACAGAAAAAGCATGGATGAATTTCTTGATTTTGGCTTTTACGATGTGGGCCGAATATTATACCTCTAAGAATTCACCGGCTAGTACAAACCCAAGGGGGCGTACCCTTCCCCTTACTTTAGCTTTCAAAAATGCTACATCTTAGAGACGGGTTCACCGATTCAAGCGAAATTTTGCTTGCAATTTTGGTAACCGAAAAACACAGATCTTATGATAGCCCAAAAGCCAAAAAAAATATGTATGGTCAAGCAAGCAGGGGGAACGCCCCACCCAAACGGACATGTTCACCGATTACAACAATATGGGTATCAAATGAAAACTTTTTGAAAGCACAGTACGAATCCGACATAAAATTTACGAAATCCATGCTGTTGCTATGTACTCGGAAATTCTCCACCAAGGGTCGATAAGGGCAATGCTATCTGGATGAGCATAAAAAGTAGACGACCTAGCAATTTGTGTTAATGTATGTGGGGGAAACTGCTGGGACACAGGCCCTCCGGAAAAGGATGAATGAATTACTTGCTTTTGGCTTCCAGGATGTTGACCTCAAATGATATTTCAAAGAGTTTACTAGGTACAAACCCAAGGGGGCGTACCCTTCCCCTTACTTTAGCTTTCAAAAACGCTACATCTTGGAGACGGGTTCACCGATTCAAACGAAATTTTGCTTGCAATCTTAGTATCCGAAAAACAAAGATCTTATGATAGCCCAAAAGCCACAAAACATGTATGGTCAAGCAAGCAGGGGGAACGCCCCACCCAAACGGACATGTTCACCGATTACAACAATATGGGTATCAAATGAAAACTTTTTGAAAGCACAGTACGAATCCGACATAAAATTTACGAAATCCATGCTGTTGCTATGTACTCGGAAACTCTCCACCAAGGGTCGGTAACGGCAATGCTATCTGGATGAGCATAAAAAGTAGACGACCTAGCAATTTGCGTTAATGTATGCGGGGTAAACTGCTGGGACACAGGCCCTACGGAAAAGGATGAATGAATTGCTTGATTTTGGCTTCTATGATGGAACCCTCAAATCCATCCGTCCTTCATTCGTCCATGTTTCGGCCGTCCTTCCATCCGTCTTTCGCCCACCCTTCGTCCATGTTTCCGTCCGTCTTTCGCCGACCCTTCGTCCACGTCCGTCCGTCCGTCTTTCCTTCCGTCCGTCCGTCCTTCCGTCCGTCCGTCTTTCCTTCCGTCCGTCTTTCCTTCCGTCCGTCCGTCCTTCCGTCCGTCCTTCCGTCTGTCCTTCCGTCCGTCCTTCCGTCCGTCCTTCCGTCCGTCCTTCCGTCCGTCCTTCCGTCCGTCCTTCCGTCTGTCCTTCCGTCCGTCCTTCCGTCCGTCCTTCCGTCCGTCCTTCCGTCCGTCCTTCCGTCCTTCCGTCCGTCCTTCCGTCCGTCCTTCCGTCCGTCCTTCCGTCCGTCCTTCCGTCCGTCCTTCCATCCGTCCTTCCGTCCGTCCTTCCGTCCGTCCTTCCGTCCGTCCTTCCGTCCGTCCTTCCGTCCGTCCTTCCGTCCGTCCTTCCGTCCGTCCTTCCGTCCGTCCTTCCGTCCGTCCTTCCGTCCGTCCTTCCGTCCGTCCTTCCGTCCGTCCTTCCGTCCGTCCGTCCGTCCTTCCGTCCGTCCGTCCTTCCGTCCGGCCTTCCGTCCGTCCTTCCGTCCGTCCTTCCGTCCGTCCTTCCGTCCGTCCTTCCGTCCGTCCTTCCGTCCGTCCTTCCGTCCGTCCTTCCGTCCGTCCTTCCGTCCGTCCTTCCGTCCGTCCTTCCGTCCGTCCTTCCGTCCGTCCTTCCGTCCGTCCTTCCGTCCGTCCTTCCGTCCGTCCTTCCGTCCGTCCTTCCGTCCTTCCGTCCGTCCTTCCGTCCGTCCTTCCGTCCGTCCTTCCGTCCGTCCTTCCGTCCGTCCTTCCGTCCGTCCTTCCGTCCGTCCTTCCGTCCGTCCTTCCGTCCGTCCTTCCGTCCGTCCTTCCGTCCGTCCTTCCGTCCGTCCTTCCGTCCGTCCTTCCGTCCGTCCTTCCGTCCGTCCGTCCGTCCTTCCGTCCGTCCGTCCGTCCTTCCGTCCGTCCTTCCGTCCGTCCTTCCGTCCGTCCGTCCGTCCTTCCGTCCGTCCTTCCGTCCTTCCGTCCGTCCTTCCGTCCGTCCTTCCGTCCGTCCTTCCGTCCGTCCTTCCGTCCGTCCTTCCGTCCGTCCTTCCGTCCGTCCATCCGTCCGTCCGTCCGTCCTTCCGTCCGTCCTTCCGTCCGTCCTTCCGTCCGTCCTTCCGTCCGTCCTTCCGTCCGTCCTTCCGTCCGTCCTTCCGTCCGTCCTTCCGTCCGTCCTTCCGTCCGTCCTTCCGTCCGTCCTTCCGTCCGTCCTTCCGTCCGTCCTTCCGTCCGTCCTTCCGTCCGTCCTTCCGTCCGTCCTTCCGTCCGTCCTTCCGTCCGTCCTTCCGTCCGTCCTTCCGTCCGTCCTTCCGTCCGTCCTTCCGTCCGTCCTTCCGTCCGTCCTTCCGTCCGTCCTTCCGTCCGTCCTTCCGTCCGTCCTTGCGTCCGTCCTTGCGTCCGTCCTTGCGTCCGTCCTTGCGTCCGTCCTTGCGTCCGTCCTTGCGTCCGTCCTTGCGTCCGTCCTTGCGTCCGTCCTTGCGTCCGTCCTTGCGTCCGTCCTTGCGTCCGTCCTTGCGTCCGTCCTTGCGTCCGTCCTTGCGTCCGTCCTTGCGTCCGTCCTTGCGTCCGTCCTTGCGTCCGTCCTTGCGTCCGTCCTTGCGTCCGTCCTTGCGTCCGTCCTTGCGTCCGTCCTTGCGTCCGTCCTTGCGTCCGTCCTTGCGTCCGTCCTTGCGTCCGTCCTTGCGTCCGTCCTTGCGTCCGTCCTTGCGTCCGTCCTTGCGTCCGTCCTTGCGTCCGTCCTTGCGTCCGTCCTTGCGTCCGTCCTTGCGTCCGTCCTTGCGTCCGTCCTTGCGTCCGTCCTTGCGTCCGTCCTTGCGTCCGTCCTTGCGTCCGTCCTTGCGTCCGTCCTTGCGTCCGTCCTTGCGTCCGTCCTTGCGTCCGTCCTTGCGTCCGTCCTTGCGTCCGTCCTTGCGTCCGTCCTTGCGTCCGTCCTTGCGTCCGTCCTTGCGTCCGTCCTTGCGTCCGTCCTTGCGTCCGTCCTTGCGTCCGTCCTTGCGTCCGTCCTTGCGTCCGTCCTTGCGTCCGTCCTTGCGTCCGTCCTTGCGTCCGTCCTTGCAGGGTTTGGTTTTGTTAGAAAACTCCAGAACTAAAACGAAACGAAAACAATTTTGTAAATTAAAACGTCAATTAGGCCAAAATAGAACACAAAAATTCACTTCATTTGCTATGCCGGCTTTTCAACAAAAATCTCTTCATCCCTCATGATTTGGTGCATGGCCTTTGGAGGGCAATTATTTACATTTTGATTTCGATTTGTTTAAACTTATCATTTATCATTGATGGTGGTGGTGGTGGGCCGTAAGGGGAGCTTGATTTGTTAGTGTTGCGGTGTTTATTTGTCCAAACGTTAACACTTTCGCCAAGATAAGACTTTCTATGCCTTTCATATTTTTGTTGTAATTTATTTATGAATTCATTAAAGAAAATTTATTAGAACTCCAAACAAAAAGAAAGGACTTAACACCAAACTCTGCGTTCTGGGTTTCCTTTTGTCCTTACTGCTATGGCTTTTTGTTTGTAGTTTGCTCACTCTGTGATGATGATATCTTTGGGGGTAATTTATTTGCTTTGATGATGCGATTTGTTTTGAATATTTATTTATTTATTGTGCACTTGGTTGTTGGTTTGCCTGGCTTGAACCGTCGGGTCGTTATTGTTGTTCTTGTTGTTTAAGCATTTTTGGCACTTTAATTTTGTATTTATCCCAAGATTTATTGCAAGGATATTTAGCATTGAGAGACTGAGACTGAGACCGAGACTATGCATAACTCTCCAGCTTAGAGGAGACTATGTGGCAAGTGCAAAGGACCTTATGAAGATACTGAAACTATAATAAGATTTCAGGCTATATGAAAAACAAATTTCTCTCCCAGGATTTTGTTCTCCACCCTCATCCCCCTCTCACACTCGCCTGCTTGCTTTCAAAGCCAAATGGCACTTAAATTTATGGCATAAATTATTTGCAATCATTGACCATGATTGTGTTTTATGTTTATCTTTTTCTGTTTCTCATAGTGGAAGGAGGTGGAAAAGCTCAACTTAAAATTGTAATGGGGTGTGGAATTTGGAAAAAAAAAGAAATCTGAATTTCCCACAGAGCATAATGTAGTAGCAGGCAGAAATGAATATTTGAAATTGACTTAATTTAAGTAACGACAAAATTAAAATTGGTCAATGGAGAGAAAAGAGAAAAAAAAACAAGTATTGGGTTGCCCAAAAAGTAATTGCGGATTTTTCATATAGTCGGCGTTGACAAATTTTTTCACAGCTTGTGACTCTGTAATCGCATTCTTTCTTCTGTCAGTTATCAGCTGTTACTTTTAGCTTGCTTTAGAAAAAAGTGTAAAAAAAGTATATTTGATTAAAGTTCATTCTAAGTTTTATTAAAAATGCATTTACTTTCTTTTAAAAAAATCCGCAATTACTTTTTGGGTAACCCAATAAAATACCAATAAGTTCGGCCGGGCAGAATTTTTGATATCCACCACTTAGTTCCTCGCCAAACCTTGATGGCCTGAAACTCAGCAAAACTTGGTAGCTTTTCCCATTTTTCGAAAAAACTCTTTGCATAGTCCTACCAGTTAAGATCTCACACAACCCGGCACGCGAGCATTCAGCGCCACCTAAACGTCCACGTATATCGTGGCAGTTTGATCAGGCAGTCGCTCCCGCAGCAACCTCGTCTCCAGTGTCTTCAGGATAGCAAAGACCTCCGTCTGAAGGACACTGATTGTCCACGTAATCGTGCTAGTCTGATCGGGCCGAAGCAACATCGTCTCCAGTGCCTTCAGGATCGTGAAGACCTCCGCCTGAAAGACTTTGTACCCATCCACGAGTTTATAAGAATCCCTGAGTCCAAGAAATTCAATGAAGACTCCTGCTCCAGTGCCCCTATCCAATTTAGACCCATCCGTGTAAACAAAGGGTTCCGGGAGGGTCTAGGGAAAGGCGTGGTGTCCCAACCCAAAGATTCCTTTTCGGGAAAACGACTTCCAAGCCATCAGCAAGGAAGAACTCGCCAGGCATATAAGCAGTCGCACTGCATATAGCAAGGCGCATGGCCTGAGTTAGAGAACAGCCATGTACCTGACTCCCTCACACTGATGCCGATTTTTGTTGCCCAACTCCCTGCCATGTAAGTGCAAAGGCATAAGATCGAGAATGACATTCAGCACCTCTCTTGGGGCATTTCGCCTTGCTCCAGAGATTAGCACTGCCGCGGCACCCTGTACCTTATCGATCATACTGCGAAGGGCACCATTGTTCGGAGCTTTGTGCCACACCAGACAACCAAAGCTGAGAATTGGCCGAACCATTGCCGTAAACATCCAGTAAAACGTCCCCGGTCTAAAGCCTTAGAGTTTGGCACTGCCGCGGTACCCTGTACCTTATCAATCATCCTGCGCAGGGAACAATTATTCAAAGTTCTGTGCGACACCAGACAATCATATGTGAGAATTGAATCAACGACCGCCGTAAACATACAATGCACTGTCCGCGGCCTTAAGCCGACAGGAGTAGATTGCATTCAGTCCACTTTTGTTGAACCTTTTTTCGACGTTTCTTCTCCAACTTAGTTTCTGGTCAAGAATTACGCCCAAGTACTTGGCCTCGGAAGAGAGCGGTAGTTCCACCCCATGCAGGACAGGTCCCTTAAAAACATCCAGCTTCCTATTACTGGTAAAAGGGACTAGTTCAGTTTTTCTGGGATTTATGCCAAGCCCGTTGGTCCTCGCCCATCCGGACAGCTTTTCAAAGCTCCCTGAGCGTGGTCCGTAATAGTAGAGAGGAAAGCGTTTTGCTTTGACTTCCCATAACTGTGACCAAGAACGGTCCAAATCGGTTCAAACCCTGGTATAGCGGCCATATAAACCGATCTCGGATCTTGACTTCCTAAGCCTCTAAAGGGCCCAATTATTATCCGTTTTTGCTGAAATTTCCCATGAGTTTGGAGATTTGACTTCCAGTAACTATGCCTAAAATGGTCCAAATCGGTTCAAAACCTGATATAGCTGCCATACATACTCTAGAGGGCGCAGCTTTTGTGCGATTTAACTGGAATTTCACAAGAGTTGTTCAATTCTAAGATTCAATAATTGTACCAAGTATATATCAAAACGGTTCATAACCTGATATAGCTGCCATATTAACCGATCTCGGATCTTGACTGAAATTTTGCACAACGTGGTTTGTTTTGACTTCCAGCAATAGTGCCAAGTATGGCCTAAATCGGTCTATAACCTGATGTAGTTGCCATGCAAACCAATCTCCAAATTTGACTTATTTTGGGGCTATGTGACCGGCCCTTCAGTCACTTTGAGTCAAGTACTTATATCAGATTTGTTTTCTGCTCCTAAAGACCTTTAATATGAATCGAATGATTGAAATGTCCTTTGGGCGAATACTCATACAACACTCTCAATGAATGTTTATTTAAGCCCCCTTTTGTCGTAATCTGTCTAAAAGACCTTCAAGGGATTTTTTTTTTTGGGATGGGGCTTGCCTTCTGAAGTTTGATTTCCAATATTAATATCACATTCGTAACCTAAACCCCTCCAAGAGTTCTAAAGTGTCACTAAAGGTCTTCATGACCATTGGGGATAGATCTGGATATTGAGGCCGTCTCTTGTTCGGCCCTATTTGTTTTTTCAGATTCGTACTCTAGTGCTAAATACCTTTCGTTTGATACCCATATTGTCCTAATCGATGAACATGTCCGTTTGGGTGGGGCGCTCCCCTTCCCTCATATCGGTGCAACCCATCTCCAAGATCTGACGTTTTTGAAAACTAAGGTAAGAGTCGGCACTATTGTGATATCAGATTCGGTGTGTACCAGCCCGTGATCCTACAATGTCCGCTTAAACGGTTTTCAACAGGCCTATCAGTAGACCTCCCCGACCTAGATATCTGTTTGAATGCTTTTTGACACTAAGATGGCTCACCTAACTCTTGAAGTAAGACCCTCATAGACATTAGGTGTTCATTAGGGGGTTTTTGGGCTTATGGAAGGCCCGCAAACACTTGTTCAGAATTTGTCTTGATTCGTTTCCTGCTCTCAAAGTTTTTTCATTTGAGTCGCATATTCTGAGTCGATTGATACAAATGTCCTTTGGGCGAATATTCATTCTATACTACGAGTATCAACGAAGGATTTTTTAGTCTACTGTTGTCTTAATCTGTCGCAAAGTTCTTCAAGGGAATTTTTTTGTTTGGGGTGGGTATTCCCTCCAGAAGTTTGGTCTCTGATATTGATACCACATTTATAGTCTAGGGATAGGTCAGGGTGTTGGGACGTCCCCCAGTCTCGTGGGGCCACTTGTGCTTTGTAAGCTTCGTACTGTACTTCAAAATACCTATTATTTGATACCCATATTATCCTCCATTTCAGTCTCATATTGTGTCTAAACGCCTTCGTGACCTTTGGGGAATAGGTGTGGCTGTTGGGACGTCCCCCTGTCTCATGGGGCCACTTGTGTTTTGACCGATTGGTATTCTGATTTCAAATACCTATCATTTGATACCCATATTGTCCTAATCGGTGAACATGGCCGTTTGGGTAGGGCGCTCCCCCTCATTGCTTGACCACGCATTTATGCGGTTTTTGGGCTACATTAAAATTGTAAGCTAAATTTTATTTTAATCGGTGCATCCCATCTTTAAGATCTGACGATTTTGAAAACTAAGATAAGGGCTGCCTCCTTGGGATATCAGATTCGGTGTACACCAGTCAATGATCCTACAATGTACGCTTAGATGGCAAGTCGGCTTTCAATAGGATACGTCTTATCAGTGGACCTCTCAGAGATGCTTTTTACTCGTCTCGCATATAGTGAGTCGATTGATCCAAATGTCCTTTGGGCGAAGTATCACCGAAGGATTATTGGAGTCTCCTGTTGTCTGCCTAAAAATCTTTCAAGAGATTTTTTTTTTGTGGGTATTCCTTCCAGAAATTTGGTCTCTGATATTGATATAACACTTGTACTCTACGCCCCTCCATTTGAGTCTCATATTGTGTCTAAACGCCTTCATGACCTTTAGGGATAGGTCTGGGTGTTAAGACGCCCCCCAATCTCGTGGGGCCACTTGTGTTTTATCAGATTCGTACTCTACTTCCAAATACCTATCATTTGATACCCATATTGTACTAATAGGTGAACGTGCCCGTTTGGGTGGGGCGCTCCCCCTCTTTGCTTGACCACACATTTGTGCCGTTTTTGGGCTACAATAAGATTGTAAGCCAAATTTCATTTAAATCGGTGCAAGCCATCTTCAAATTTTACCGTTTTTGAAAACTGAGGTAAATGCTACCCCCTTGGGATATCAGATTCGGTGTTTAACAGCAAGTGATCCTGCTAAGTCCGCTAAGAGATCTTATATGGCAGGAGGACGAAAGGACACGTCCTGTCAGAAGACCTCCCAGAGATACGTTTTTAGGTTCGCCCAAATGGGAGAAGCCAAAATCAAGCAGTTCATCCGTTCTTTTCTGGTCGACAGCGGCCAGAGAATACGATGCACAGTGGGACAGAATCGAAAAAAATAACAAAAAAAAAAATAAATCTGATGAGAAAGGATACAAATAACTCTTTGAAATTGAAAATGGTTAAGACTGAGATGTTATCGAGATCATATTGCAAAATTTCAAGGTCCGGAAATGAAGATTTGGCAGACCGAACTATTTTTCGAAATGCCGAGATGGCAAAATTAAGGACTTGCTAAGAGACGCCCGGACCACCCAGGGCCTTGAAATTTTTATCACTTTCCGTTCTCAAATGGCATATATGTCACTAGGATCCCACTGTGCGATGGAGGACCTTTTTCGGAAACAATATTTGACTTGAGTTACATGATTTAATTTACTATTTTCCGAAAACCTTAGATAAGGAATCGAAGGCATTTGTTTGGCCTATACATTCCATCATATACAGTTCCTTAAATTATTTCCCTTATGAAATATTATCTTTAAAAGGGCTATCATTGGCTTTTTGTTATTTATTCATATATAGTTTTGTGTATTATTATCCTTTGAAGGATATGACTCTGGCTAATGTACATGTTGATATTAATTGAATTCCCTGGGACACTATGATTTTGAAGAAATGATATAATGTTGGCAAGAAGCATACTCCTGAGGCCCGGCACGTTTCAAGTATCATATCCGTTAATACACCACGTTTGGCCATCTGCTGTATATGGGCTATGGTACTTCAAGTTTACTTACAACACAAAAAAAAAACCCTAAGGAGGTGTAGAGATTCGTGTTTTAGTTTTCTGACTTCCTCTTCCTTTTTCTCTACCTCCCTCCCTCCCTGTCTTCTTGAGAGCATTTTGTCCATAATAATTGGAAAGTTTTTGGCATAACTTGCTACACTTTATTAGTAGGTTTATTTTTTTTTGTGTGCCAAAGTTGTTATTAAGGCAAAATGAGCAGCACAACATCGGCCACCAAAAAAAAAACGAAACATCAGTGTACCAGGAAACGGAAACTGTAAGTGAGACATTGCAAGTGTAGCATAACACAGGCATGTTGCTCTTGGGCACGTGACTATGGCTGTTAGGATTTCTTTGACATTTATTTAACTAATGAGACAAGAGCATAGTTAAATAGCAACCAACCAACTATTAAGGATATTTTCCTTAAGGATGTAGGCTATTATTTTTCTCCCCTGCCACAAACAAAAATATCGATTGCAAGCAAATGATTACCTTTCAGTGGGCCTATGACAAGAATATTTTTGAGATTTTATATGCCCTAGATTATCCTTTTAATCTTTTTGTGAGGATTTCTCTGTGGCCTTCTTGAGGCCCTTTAAGCAAAATACAAAATTAACAATAAAAATGTCACATATTTTCATTTTTACGCATGACATGACAATACAAAAGAACTTTCTTTGGATGTTACTTTGCTGGTCCTTTGTAGCAAGTGCTATCTAACTCAAAGGCCAAAGTTGTACGAAAAAAAACTCTCTTTTGACTTTTGCTTTTCTAATGTCAAGGGTTCATAATCTCTTTTTTTTTTGTAGCCAAACCACTAGCACAAAACATTAGACAAGTTTTGACTTTTCCTTTTTCTTTAGGGCTTTTTTGAACGTTTCTTAGATTCAAAGTGTAAGAAGAACACCTTACATGGTTTCTAATTGCCCTCCAATTACATACACTAAATGTAGGAAACAAAGAATAATAAAAAAAACCCTAAAAATAATTAAAGCTGACATTTGTAGCTGCAAGTCTTCGAAAGAATGAATTTCAAGGCAAGAGTTTTACAAAATTGAACACTGCTTGAAGAAAGCATGTGAGAAATATGAAAAGTTTTATAATAATTTTTAAAATTTCCTGAATAGCGATAAAAATTCAATTCATATATGAACTATCCTTATACATTCCATGAACAATAGTAAAGATATAAAAAAACATGAAGTAACGTAACACAACGTAACGTGACGTAACGCAATATAACGTAAAGTAACATAACGTGACGTAACATAACGCAACGTAACATAAGTAACGTAGGATTACGTTACGTAACGTTATCTTACGTTACGTAACGTATTGAAGCGTAACTTCGCTTAAGCTAATATTACGTTTCACAACGAAGCATAAATCAATTAGTTAAGAATGGCGTAGCCTTTATGTAACGCAATATTACCTAACGCCATTAGTATTGTTATAAATTGCCAGGAAATTGAAACAAATGAAATGACATTTTGATCGGCCGAGCTGAACTTTGGATATCAACCACCTCACTTATGCATATGTATTAACCACATGTCAAAAAAAAAAAAAACGGTAAAAACGCCCCATGGTCCCATCTAGGCCAAACCTAGAACGGACGTCAAGGGTCTAGCGCGGCTCACTGTTCCAAAATTTAGCGAAATCCGGTAATAAAATGGCTTAAGTAGGTTCAGGATCGTTCGGTAAAAAGGCACCATTTATGAAACATGGTCCCAACTGGGCAAAACCTTAAACGGTAATCAGTAAATCCGGAAATCGGTATATTTGGCCGCTAAATCCAAATATCAACCGACTAGCACCATACTCGGGAAGGATGTGAAGAGGTGGAATACAACTCACCGCTCTATATTGCAAGAAAATCGGTTTATAAATACGCAATTTGTGGGTGAAAGTCCTTAAATCGGGACATCAGTATATATGACAGCTATATTCAAATATTGGCCGATCTGAACCATACACCTCACGGACGATGATTAGTTACAAAGGAATGACAAAAAAAAAAACAACCCCCATTTACGGTGTACATAAAAGATTGTTTAATATTAAGGTGAAAGTAGTATGTGAAATAGCAAAACGTGACGTCAAGTAACGTAACGTAATAAACCGAAACGTTATAAAACTTATCGTATAGTAACGTAGCCGGACCCAATTATTCAAAGATTGCATGGTGAGCCAATTTATAGAATAAAGGTTGATATATAGAATAAAGGTTGATATATACGTAACACAACGTAACGTAAAGTAACGTGATGTTACTTAACGCCATTAGTTAAGATGTACATTGTAATAGTTTGCTAAATTCTTCGCCTGTTCTATTCTTCGTCTATACATCCTACGTCTGTAATGTTACGTTACGCTTAACGTAACGTATCGTAACATTTGGCAATTTACGAAATAATGTTCTGTTCTTAGCCTAAACCAACCTACGTCTGTAACGTAACGTTACGCGTTACGTATCGTAACATGAGCCAACTTACGAAATAATGGAATAGAATTTGCAAAACTTTACGTAACACAACGTAACGTATCGCCAAGTAACGTGATTTTACTTAACGTCATTAGTTTAGATATGCATAGCCTTCGTTTGTAACATTTTTCGGCAGCACCATCCTTCTCATGTTCTATTCTCCGTCTAAACCATTTTTTGTACCATCCTTTGACTGTACCATCCTTTGCCTGTACCATATTTCATCTATTTTTTTTATTCGTTTGTCACTTCTTTTGCCTGGCCTATCTTTGTTCGTTTTTAACTTCATCTATATATTCCGTCTTTCGTCTATTTGGTCTCTTGTATGTCTCAAACTTTGTCTTTCCCAACCTTCGTCCGTCACAATCTTCCTCTGTTTCAAACTTCGTCTGTCTCAATCTTCTGTCATAGACTTGTACTGTCTAAACCTTCGTCTGTCCCAAGCTTTGTCTGTACCAAACTTCTTCTATACCATTTGCCGTCTGGACAAGCTACGTCTGTTCAAACCTTCGTTTGTCCCAAACTTTGTATGTCCCAATCTTTGTCTGTCCTAATATTCGTCTGTCTCACACGTTGTTTCAAACTCTGTCTGTCTCAACGTTCACCTGACCTAACCTTCGTATATCCCAACTTTCATCTGCCCCCACCTTCGTACTTCGCAATCTTCGTCTGTACCAATCTTCGACTGTCCCAACCTCCATCTGTCACAACCTTCTGCTGTCCCAACCTTCGTGTGTCCCTACTTTCGTCTTTACCACCCTTTGTCTGTCCTCCTAACATTTGTCTGTCCCAAACTTTACCTGTACCAATTTTCGTGTGTACTTCTTTCCGTCTAGGACATTTTTCGTCTGTCTCAACCTACGTCTTTGCCAACCTACTTCTGTTCCAACCTACCTCTGTTCCAACCTACGTCTGTCTCCAACTTTTTATGCCCCAAATTTTGGCTGTTCCAAACTTTGTCTCCTTAACTTCGACTGTCTTAAACTTTGTCTGTCCTAACCTTCGCCTGTCTCAAAATTTGTCTGTCGCAACTTTCATCTGCCCCAACCTTAGTTTATCCCAACCAACGTCTGTTCCAATTTTTTATCCCCCAACTTTCGTCTTTTCCGAACTTTGTCTCTCCCAAACATTCTCCTGACCTTTGACTGTCTCAAACTTTGTCTGTCCCAATCTTCGTTTGTCCCAACCTTCGCTGTTCCGACCTTTGTCGGTCCCAATTTTCGTCTGTCGCAACCTTCGTCGGTCCCATTCTCTGCTGTCTCAACACTCGTCTGTCACAACCTCTGCTGTCCCAACCTCTGCTGTCCCAACCTCTGCTGTCCCAACCTCTGCTGTCCCAACCTCTGCTGTCTCAACACTCGTCTGCCACAACCTTCATCTGCCCCAATTTTCGTCCGTCCCAATCTTCGTCTGTCTCATCATCTGTCCGAACCTTCGTCAGTTCCCAACTTCCTATATCCTCAACTTTCATCTGCCCAGCCTTCTTCTGCCACAACTTTCGTCTGTCCCAGACTTCGTTCGTCGCAACCTTCGTCTGTCCCAACATTCGGCATTCCCCAACTTCGAGTGTCCTTAACGTCATCTGTTTTATTCGTCGTCTGTCTCATTCTTCGTCTTTTTCATTCTTCGTCTTTCTCATTCTTCGTCTGTCTCATTCTTCCTCTGCCTCTTTCTATGTCTCATTCTTCGTCTGTCTCATTCTTCGTCTGTCTCATTCTTCGTCTTTCTCATTCTTCGTCTGTCTCATTCTTCGTCTGCCTCATTCTTTGTCTCATTCTTAGTCTGTCTCATTCTTCGTCTGTCTCATTCTTTGTCTGTCTCATTCTTTGTCTGTCTCATTCTTTGTCTGTTTCATCCTTTGTCTGTCTTATTCTTCGTCTGTCTCATTCTTCGTCTGTCTCATTCTTCGTCTGTCTCATTCTTCGTCTGTCTCATTCTTCGTCTTTCTCATTCTTCGTCTGTCTCATTCTTCGTCTGCCTCATTCTTTGTCTCATTCTTAGTCTGTCTCATTCTTCGTCTGTCTCATTCTTTGTCTGTCTCATTCTTTGTCTGTCTCATTCTTTGTCTGTTTCATCCTTTGTCTGTCTTATTCTTCGTCTGTCTCATTCTTCGTCTGCCTCTTCTTTGTCTGTCTCATATTTCTTCTGTCTCATTCTTCGTCTGTCTCATTCTTCATCTGTCTCATTCTTCGTCTGTCTCACGTCTGTGTCATTCTTCGTTTGTCTCATTCGTTGTCTGTCTCATTCTTTGTCTGTCTCATTCTTCGTCTGCCTCATTCTTTGTCTGTCTCATCCTTCGTCTGTCTCAATCTTCATCTGTCTCATCCCATGTCTGTCTCATCCTTCGTCTGTCTCAATCTTCATCTGTGTCATCCTTTGTCTGTCTCATACTTCGTCTGTCTCATTCTTCGTCTGTCTTATCCTTCGTCTGTCTCATCCCGTCTGCCCCAATCTTCGTCTGCCCCAACCTTGGTCTGTCCCCAACTTCATCTGTCTCATTCTTTGTCTGTCCCAACCTCGTCTGTCTCAATCTTCGTCTGCCTCCGTCTGCCCCTACCTTACTCTCTCCTTACCTTTGTCTGTCCCAAACTTCGACTGTCCTAACATTCGTCTGTACCAACCTTCATCCGTCCCAATCATCGTCTGTCTCAACATTCGTCTGTCCCAAGCTTTTCCTGTACCAAATTTCTTCTGTTCTATTCTCCGTCTCGAACATTTTTCGAATGTCCCAACCTACGTCTGCCTCAAACTTTTTATGCCCCAACTTTTGTGTGTTCCAATCTTCGTCTGTCCCAAACTTTGTCTCTCCCAGACTTTGTCTGTCCCAGACTTTGTCTGTCCCAGACTTTGTCTATCCCAGACTTTGTCTATCCCAGACTTTGTCTGTCCCAGACTTTGTCTGTCCCAGACTTTGTCTATCCCAGACTTTGTCTGTCCCAGACTTTGTCTGTCCCAACTTTCGTCTATCTCAGACTTTGTCTGTCCCAGCCTTCGTCTGTCCATCTGTACCGCCTTCATCTGCCTCAATCTGCGACTGTCCCAAACTTCGTCCGTCAAAACTTTCATCTGCCCCAATCTTAGTTTTTTCCAATCCTCCTCCGTCCCATTCTTCGTCTGTCTCATCCATTTTCTGTCCTATCCTTCGTGTGGCCCAACTTTCATCTGTGCCAGCCTTCGTCTGTCCCAACCTTGGTCAGTCCCAACCGTTGTCATTCCCAAACTTTATCTGTCCCAATCCTCGTCTGTCCCAATCTTCGACTGTCCCAATCTTCGTCTGTCCCAATCTTCGTCTGTCCTTACCTTCGTTTGTCTTTACCTTTGTCTGTCCCAACCTTCATCTACTTTCGTCTTTCGGCACAACTTTATCTGTCCAATCTTCGTTTGGAGCCAATCTTTGTCAGTCCCATCTTTCTTTTGTCTATCAGTCTGTACCATACTTGATTTGTAACATCCTTCGTCTGAAACATTTTTTGCCTATCTACATCTATCTCGTCCTTTGTTTGTACCATCATTCGTTTGTACCAGCCCTTGAGCCTTTAAAATTTTAGGTCTATCCATTAACTGCACCTCTTCAGATTTCCGTTCTCACTGCTGCATCTGTTCGAGTCCCTTTCAGAATTTATGTTAAAAATTTTAACAAGGCTCCCATATGTAGATGGATATATGATACCTTACATGTTGCATCAAAATGTCGGCCCTTGCCTTGCTTTGTCTTCACTGCTCTTCCATATCTCTCTGGACCTAAGATAGAATCCTATGGTATACAGACTCCTTATATTCCAAATATTTTGGGGTCCAAGATTTCATGTGACCTTGGACAAATCCCCAAAATATTTCAATAGAAGTCTTCATTGCTTGCACTTATTTCCTTCACAAATTTAAATCTAATGAAATTTTTATTTTATTTACCGCAACTTATTTCAGAGTGACCTCCTTGCTGCTTTCTCATAAAGTTCATTGCTCAACAACCCGTTTTACCTTGATTTTTCAAATTCTAATGTTCCCCATTCATTTCCATTGCCTCTGTGGCACAAAACAACAAGTTAAAGCTATGGCCCTTACACGGCCTTGGCAACAACTTCAGCGAATATAATCAAAGCTCTGCTGTTGCTGTTTCCGTTTCCTGTCTAACAAATCCATTTATAATCATTTTCTCGTGGAACATTCGACAACGAGTCTCTAACTTTCCGACAAACCAACTCATGATGATGGTCTAAGCGTACTCTTAAATAACCACAAACAATGATTGAGGAGCACTTTTAGATTAATTTTTTTTTTTGCTGCTTTCTCTTTTGCTCTCTTGCTACTCTTACCAACCGTGGTGTAGTGGCTTTAAAACCTCAGAAAAAAATAGAAAGAAAACAAAAACAAAAGCTCAACAGTCAAAAGAGCTGGGCATAGAACAAGAGAGAAGGAATGAACACACACACACACACACATACACACAGGAAATATAAAGTATCATGATAAATGATAAGCGGAAATATGAAACTGAGTTACCGGGGCGAAAAGCACTAATGCAAGAATTTGGGATTTTTTTGGTTTTTTTGTTTTTATAGTTGCAAACACTTTAAAGGGGAACTTACTGGAAGTAGCGAAGTAGTGAAAAGAGAGTGTGAGTGAAAGTGGGAGGTACCAAAGTTGAAAGTTGGAAATATAAATGAATGACTTGAAGTGGTCAAATGAAACTATAATTTAATAATTAAAGTGGAATTTTCGACTATGGCTCAAAGAGTGGAAAGTGTAATGCAAATATTTTAGTTAAGGGTACAGGTAGGTTAGGATGTCAAAAAAAAATTGCAAATTTTGTTCATGAACATTCCACTAAGGTACAGAGGCAAACTTCTCACATATCAATCCTTTTACACTTTTCCCCCTCTATTATTTAAATTCACTGAACTATCCAAGGCCACCATGCACACATTGCTTTGACATAATTATACCAAGTTAGTAAATCATTAATGACAATCTTTTGTAATATCTGCTCATGATTGGGCACACACAAACAATCTGACAATTGGCATTAGTTGTAATTAAAATTTTATAATTAATTAATAGAATACAAATGTGGTTTTACGCAATAAATTAAATACAGTTGAGTCGCAAAGAGCACCAAATGAATATCCTGGTTCACACACACACACACACACACACACACACACACACACACACACACACACACACCAATACAATGGCATATATCATCATTAAAGTCATCATAGATGAGTGTCTGTTAACTAAGAGCTTAACAATCATTGTCCCGGGCTATATAATCAACATTTTTGTCATTAATAATGGACCATATAAACATATTGGTGGCCATGGTTTTTATGGGAAAATTTTCATGATTGTAAATAAATTTGGAATGTCATCAGAAAAAAAGATCTTTGGTGAAAGGGAGGGGGAGATAACCTTGCTTTGTGGACCGGAATAACGAAGGTCTTTGTTACGTAAAATGGTAGGCGGGTGTTTTTATAAGGGAGATAGATATTTAAAAATATAAAAATAAAATAAAATATAATAAAATAAAATAAAATATAATAAAATAAAATAAAATAAAGTAAAATAATATAAAATAAAATAAAATAAAATAAAATAAAATAAAATAAAATAAAATAAAATAAAATAAAATAAAATAAAATAAAATAAAATAAAATAAAATAAAATAAAATAAAATAAAACAAAACAAAACAAAATAAAATAAAAAAATAAAAAAATAAAATAAAATAAAATAAAATAAAATAAAATAAAATAAAATAAAATAAAATAAAATAAAATAAAATAAAATAAAATAACATAACATAAAATAAAATAAAATAAAATAAAATAAAAAAATAAAAATAAAATAAAATAAAATAAAATAAAATAAAATAAAATAAAATAAAATAAAATAAAATAAAATAAAATAAAATAAAATAAAATAAAATAAAATAAAATAAAATAAAATAAAATAAAATAAAATAAAATAAAATAAAATAAAATAAAATAAAATAAAATAAAATAAAATAAAATAAAATAAAATAAAATAAAATAAAATAAAATAAAATAAAATAAAATAAAATAAAATAAAATAAAATAAAATAAAATAAAATAAAATAATATAAAAAAATATAAAAAAATAAAATAAAATAAAATAATATAAAAAAATATAAAAAAATAAAATAAAATAAAATAATATAAAATAAAATCTTCTTATATATTGGGTTGCCCAAAAAGAAATTGAGGATTTTTCATATAGTCGGCGTTGACAAATTTTTTCACAGCTTGTGACTCTATAATTGCATTCTTTCTTCTGTCAGTTATCAGCTGTTACTTTTAGCTTGCTTTAGAAAAAAAGTGTAAAAAAGTATATTTGATTAAAGTTCATTCTAAGTTTTATTAAAAATGCATTTACTTTCTTTTAAAAAATCCGCAATTACTTTTTGGGCAACCAATATAAATATGAATTTGTGTTTGTTTGTTTGTCCCGTATAGACTCAAAAATGGCTGAACTCATTACCTTAAAATTTTCACAAGTTGTGTTAGTCCGAAAGGAAACATAGGCTATAACTTTTTGGTATCGAAAGGGGGGCGGACCTTCCCCCTTACCCCAAAGTACATCCCAAAAATAAAAGTTGACCGAATACGACATTATGTGACTCAAATAAAAGCTATTCAGGAGTAGAGTACGAATTTCATATTAAAAATTGGATCCAAGTAACTGGTGGGCCGCCCCAACTCCAAAACCCCCTTAAATAGGTTTATTGGACGAACAAGACAATATGGGACTAAAATGAAAGGCATTCGGGAGTAGATCAGGAATATGGCCAGGAAGAAGGAATAGGCTTTATAGGCTTTCTTGATATCGGAAGGGGACGGACCCTCCCCCGTTACCCCAAAAACATCACCCAAAATCAAAAGCCGATCAATAAAGACAAAATGTATATTAAATGAAAGGTAATGGAGAGTAAAATACGAATGTGGTATCAAAATTTGGGTCTAAGTACCCATCGGGCCGCCCCAACCCCAAATTTCCCCTAAACAGACATATTGGACGTTCACGTCAATATGGGGCTCCAATAAAAGGTATTCGGGAGTACATTCCGAATCTGGCATACAAAATCAGATCGAAATCAGACCCCCCCCCCCAAATGGGCATATGACCCATCATGACTATATGGGGCTCGATATGTTTGTTTGTTCCGTAGAATCAAAAATGGAGGAACAGATTTTCTTAGAATTTTCACAGATTGAAAGCTATATCAGGTTATTGAATGGTTTGGACCGTACTCGGCATAGCTCTTTGAAATCATGAAAGAACATAGCATGCAAAATTTCGGGTTAATCGGACAAAAGTTGCGGCTTGTAAGGGCTCAAGAAGTTAAATCGGAAGATCAGTTTATATGGGAGCTATATCAGGTTATAGACTGATGTGGACCGTACATGACACAGTTGTTATAAGTCTTAGAAAAACATCGCATGCAAAATTTCAGCCAAATTGGACAAAAAATGCGGCTTGTAAAGGCTCAAGAAGTCAAATCGGGCGATTGGTTTATATGGGAGCTATGTCTAAATTTGAACCAACATGGCCCATTTGCAATTCCCATCGACCTACATCGATATTAGGTATCTGTGCAATATTTCAAGTGGCTAGCTTTAAGCGTTCGACCAAATCTGACAAAATTTGCGTCTTATAAGGGCTCAAGAAGTCAAATCGGGCGATCGGTTTATATGGGAGCTATATCAGCTCCTTGACCGATTCGGACCGTACTTTGCACAATTGTTGGACGTCATAACGGACTACCACATGCGAAATATCAGCCAACTCGGACAAAAATTGTGGCTTATAAGGGCGAAAGAAGTCAAATTGGGCGATCGGTTTATATGGGAACTATTTCAGGTTCTCGACCGATTTGGACCGTATAGGCACAATTATTGGAAATCATAACAGAACACTGCAAAATTTGAGTCAAATAGGACAAAAGTTGCGGCTTCCAGGGGCTCAAGAAGTCAAATCGGGCGATTGGTTTATATGGGAGCTATGTCTAAATTTGAACCGACATGGCCCATTTGCAATTCCCATCGACCTACATCGATATTAGGTATCTGTGCAATATTTCAAGTTGCTAGCTTTAAGCGTTCGACCAAATCGGACAAAAATTGCGTCTTGTAAGGGCTAAAGAAGTCAAATCGGGCGATCGGTTTATATGGGAGCTATAGCAGCTTCTTGACCGATTTGGACCGTACATGGCACCGTTATTGGAAATCATAACAGAACACTGCAAGTTTTAGTCAAATAGGACAAAAGTTGCGGCTTCCAGGGGCTCAAGAAGTCAAATCGCGCGATTGGTTTATATGGGAGCTATGTCTAAATTTGAACCGACATGGCCCATTTGCAATTCCCATCGACCTACATCGATATTAGGTATCTGTGCGATATTTCAAGTGGCTACCTTTAAGCGTTCGACCAAATCGGACAAAAATTGCGTCTTATAAGGGCTCAAGAAGTCAAATAGGGCGATCGGCTTATATGGGAGCTATATCAGCTCCTGGCCGATTCGGACCGTGTTTTGCACAGTTGTTGGACGTCATAACGGACTACCACATGCGAAATTTCAGCCAAATCGGACAAAAATTACGGGTTCCTGGGGCTCAAGAAGTCTAATCGGGAGATCGGTTTATATGGGAACTATTTCAGGTTCTCGACCGATTTGGACCGTATATGGCACAATTATTGGAAATCATAACAGAACACTGCAAAATTTGAGTCAAATAGGACAAAAGTTGCGGCTTCCAGGGGCTCAAGAAGTCAAATCGGGCGATTGGTTTATATGGGAGCTATGTCTAAATTTGAACCGACATGGCCCATTTGCAATTCCCATCGACCTACATCGATATTAGGTATCTGTGCGATATTTCAAGTGGCTACCTTTAAGCGTTCGACCAAATCGGACAAAAATTGCGTCTTATAAGGGCTCAAGAAGTCAAATAGGGCGATCGGCTTATATGGGAGCTATATCAGCTCCTGGCCGATTCGGACCGTGCTTTGCACAGTTGTTGGACGTCATAACGGACTACCACATGCGAAATTTCAGCCAAATCGGACAAAAATTACGGGTTCCTGGGGCTCAAGAAGTCTAATCGGGAGATCGGTTTATATGGGAACTATTTCAGGTTCTCGACCGATTTGGACCGTATATGGCACAATTATTGGAAATCATAACAGAACACTGCAAAATTTGAGTCAAATAGGACAAAAGTTGCGGCTTCCAGGGGCTCAAGAAGTCAAATCGGGCGATTGGTTTATATGGGAGTTATGTCTAAATTTGAACCGATATGGCCCACTTGCTATCCCCAACGACCTACGGCGATATAAAGTGTCTCTACAAAATTTCAAGCTGCTAGCTTTACGCGTCTGACCTCTATCGTGATTTCGGCAGACGGACGGACGGATGGACATGGCTAGACCGACTGAGAACATCGAGACTATCAATGGTATATATAATTTATGGGATCTTAGAGGAATATTTCGAGGCTTTACAAACAGAATGACTCGATTATTATACCCCATCCAATGGTGGTAACTATAAAAATGAAATTGTTGTGCTTTGTTTGTTTGTCTGTTTCGTATAGATTAAAAAACGGGTAAACCGACATTCATCAAATTTTCACAAATGGTAGAGTTTTTGATATCCGAAGGGGGACGGACCCTCCCCCTTACCCACATTTTTAAAAACCCCAGATCTCGGAGATGTGTGCATCGATTTTAACGAAATTTTGTATGCCACCTTACAGAAGGGCAAAAAAAACACGAATTTGCAAAAAAATTAAGTTTCAAATAATCTAGGGGGACACCCCATCTTTGAACCCACCCGGGCGGACATGTTCAACGATTGGGACAATATGGGTATCAAATGAAAGGTATTTAAAAGTAGAGTACGAACTTGGTAGACAAATTTCACCGTAAGTGTTCGGTAGAGTTTTTGATATCCGAAGGGGTGACGGACCCTCCCCCTTACCCAAATTTTTAAAAACCCCAGATCTCGGAGATGTGTGCACCGATTTTAACGAAATTTTGTATGCCACCTAACGGAAGCCCAAAAAGAAAAACGAAATTGCAAAAAAAAAATGTAAGTTTCAAATAACCTAGGGGGACGCCCCATCCCAAAATCCACCCGAACGGACATGTTTAACGATTGGGACAATATTGGTATCAAATGAAAGGTATTTAAAAGTAGAGTACGAACTTGGTAGACAAATTTCACCGTAAGTGTTCGGTAGAGTTTTTGATATCCGAAGGGGTGACGGACCCTCCCCCTTACCCACATTTTTAAAAACCCCAGATCTCGGAGATGTGTGGACCGATTTTAACGAAATTTTGTATGCCACCTAACGGAAGCCCAAAAAAAAAAAACACGAAATTGCAAAAAAAAATTTAAGTTTAAAATGCCCTAGGGGGACGCCCCATCCCTGAACCCACCCGGGCGGACATGTTTAAAGATTGGGACAATATGGGTATCAAATAAAAGGTATTTAAAAGTAGAGTACAAACTTGGTAGACAAATTTCACCGTAAGTGTTGGGGGAGGGGGGGGGGGGGGGGGAGGGTTCCTCACCCCCAACAACACCACCCAACAGGACACTTTCACCGCTTTGGGCAATATGGGTATCAAATGAAAAATATTTAAAAGTTGAATACAAACCTGACATGAAAGTAATCCTTGGTGTCTGAAGGGCCTCCCCATCCCCCAAACTATCCTGGAAGTGCATATTTACCAATATGTATATTAAATGAAAGATATTTAGAAGTAGAGTAAGAATGTGTTATAAAAATTTATTCCTTGGTGTCTAAGGCGCCTCCCCAACCCCCAAAACCCTTCAACAGGACATATTTACCGATTGAAACAATATGAGGGTCAAATGAAAGGTGTTGGGAAGTTGAGTACTCTCATCCCCAAAAACCCCCAAAATGGGCATAAATGGTCACAAAATGGGTATCAAATGAAAAGTCTTTAGGAGTTGACTATGAATCTGGTATACACATTTGGGACAGAGTCTGGGGACTGCTAAATTCCCTTCAGTAGGACGTATTCGAGCGGGATAATATGGGAATTAAATGAAAGGTCTATGCCAGTAGAGATTGAATCTAATGTTGATGTAAGGATTCAATTATCTGGGTCACGTCCTACCGTTCCGCAGAACAAGTAGATCACAACAATAAAAGACTGAAATAAATTGTCGTTTGGTTCCTAGCGTCGGGGGTAACGACCCTCTCTGCCCAATAAAAACAACACTGTCGGATATTGATATTTCGATGTATTGCTAAACGGAATGACTAAATGATTATACCCCCTATCCTATGGTGGTGGGTATAACATGTGAAAGCGTGCTAAGTTCGCTCTGGCCGAACCTTGGCTACCCACCACCAAGGATTCCGTTATAAATGTATCCTTATTACTTGAGTTCGTATTTGAATTATTTTGGTCTCAAGAAGTCATATAGGGATATTGGTTCTTAGGGGGGTCTATATCCCCATATTGACCGATTCCTATAAAACTTGACACTGATGTTGTTAGTCATAAGATAGGGGTTTTGGGCCAAACTTCAGCCAAATCAGAGGAAAATCGATCCTTCTAAGGGCCGAAGAAGCCAAATCCGGGGATCGGTTTATATGGGGGCTATATCTGTTTATAGACCGATTCGGTTCATAATTGGCATGGATGTTGAAAGTCATTACTCAAGTCTATGTTCCCAATTTTAGCCAAATCGAAGGAAAATTGAGGCTTCTAAAGGCTGAAGAAGACAAACCCGGGATCGGTTTATATGGGGGCTATATCTGTTTATAGACCGATTCTTATCATACTTGGTAGGGATGTTGAAAGTCATAACTCAGGTCTATGTTCCAAATTTCAGCCAAATCGGAGGATAATTGAGGCTTCTAAGGACTCACAAAGTCAAATCTGGGGGTCAGTTTATTGTGGGCCATAACTGTTTATAGACTGACTCGGATCATACTTGGCATGGATGTTGAAAGTCATAACTCAAGTCTTTGTTCCAAATTTTAACCAAATCGGAGAAAAATTTAGGCTTCTAAGAGCTCAAGAAATCAAATCCGAGAATCGGTTTATTGTGGGGGCTATATCTGTTTATAAACCGATTCGTATCATACTTGGCAGGGATGTTGAAAATCATAACTCAAGTCTTTGTTCCAAATTTTAACCAAATCGGATGAGAATAGAGATTTCTAGGGTTCTTAATAATTAACACAAGAGTTTGTTCCCGATTTCAGCCTAATCCAATGCAAATTGAGGCTTCTAAGGATTCGAAAAGTCAAATCTGGGGATCGGTGTAGATGGGGGCTATATCAGTTTATAGACTGATTCGGATCATACTTGGCATGGATGTTGAAAGGCATAACTCAAGTCTATGTTCCAAATTTCAGAAAAATCGGATGAGCATAGAGGTTTCTAGGGTTCTTAATTATTGGGTTGCCCAAAAAGTAATTGCGGATTTTTTTAAAGAAAGTAAATGCATTTTTAATTGAATTTAGAATGAACTTTAATCAAATATACTTTTTTTACACTTTTTTTCTAAAGCAAGCTAAAAATAACAGCTGATAACTGATAGAAGAAAGAATGCAATTACAGAGTCACAAACCGTCGAAAAATTTTGTCAACGCCGACTATATGAAAAATCCGCATTTACTTTTTGGGGAACCCAATATAATGCCATTCAATCATCTTTTGAAGTAAAACCCATTGATTTCACTTTGTCTGTTTTTTTTTTTTATTTTCTGTCACTTTAAATTGCCACCCTTTAAAGTTCTCATATGAATGCTGTGTGGAAACTAAGACAAGATAAAATCAAATTATGACCCATAAACTCAAAAACCATTTGACAATCTAACCTAATATGAGAAAATGGAAAATAAATACTTATCATACATGCTCAAAAAACACACTCACACACACACATACACACACACACGTACTTAACAGACACCATGAGGCTATGCCAAGGCAAATTTGAAAACAATGGCAAGTTTATGCTTCAATGGCAAAGAAACAGAGAATCATAAAATTATTATAGTCCTAATGATAATGGTAATCATATATGAAATTGATATTTGGTTGACTATTGAGATCGAAACTTGGGGGCTATTGAAGGCAATTTGAAGACACTTTGTTTGATAGCATGAAAATAGATATGGAAATTTTTGGTATTATGTGGTTCATAGAAGCAACTTTTCAATCAACAAATTTTTGAGCTGATAAAAAAGAGGTTGGAATTTTTGGTACATGGTGGTAGGTAGTGGAGAGGAGCTAAGAAATGGGTATGTGGGGAAGGTAAGCGAAGGGGGCTTGTGGGGAATAATTGGGGCAGATGCAAGTTGTTAGGATTTTATTGGGTTGCCCAAGAAGTTATTGCGGATTTTTCATATAGTCGGCGTTGACAAATTTTTTCACACCTTGTGACTCTGTAATTGCATTCTTTCTTCTGTCAGTTATCGGCTGTTTCTTTTAGCTTGCTTTAGAAAAAAAGTGTGTAAAAAGTATATTTGATTAAAGTTCATTCTAAGTTTTATTAAAAATGCATTTACTTTCTTTTAAAAAATCCGCAATTACTTATTGGGCAACCCAATATTTTGGGATACTTGATGGTTGGTATCATTTCTCTATCGACCAACACAGTCAGCTCGGCATTCACCTCATGCGCAGATTTCTTGTAGCGAACCTTTGGCAGATGTCAACAATGGGTGGGGTCCTGATGCCAAGATCGTACAATCGTCCACATATGATACGATCTCTATGCCGTCTGGAGGGGGTGGAGAAGAGGATAGCTAGAGGTTAAACAGTGCCAGAGATATCACCCCGCCTTGGGGAACTCCTTGTTACACTCTACAGTGCTTCCACTTCTTATCCCTAAATTCCACAAATGACTGGCGACCACACAGATAATTCGCGACCTAGCATTTCAGGTCTGGCTGGAGGGATGTGTTGGCGATGTCTGTTTTAGCATGTCAAATACCTTCGATAGTTCCAGTGCCTCGAGAACCGTCCTATCACATGTCCTGGACTAATTGCAGCCACGGCAAATGTGTGCGGAGATGGCATGCAAAGCAGTTGTTGTGCTATGCAGTCTTCGTCATCCATGTTGATGCTCAACGAATGGAAATTCTCCTATGAGGCTTGGGAGGAGTAAAGCCTCAAGCGTCTTAGCTACTGGTGACAGAAGGAAGATCGGTCTGTACGACTCCCTCAAACTCGGGTCCTTTCCAAGCTTCAGTAGCGGGATCACTCTGCCCATTTTCCAGACATCGTGAACTGTAGGAGTGTTCAAAGACAGTTTGAGGACCTGGCTCAACTCCAGGAGTAATGCCCCAAGCGTCTTAGCTACTGGTGAGAGAAGGAAGATCAGTCTGTACGACTCCCCCAAACTCGGGTCCTTTCCAGGCTTCAGTAGCGGGATCACTCTGTCCATTTTCCAGACATCGTGAACTGTAGGAGTGTTCATAGACAGGTTGAGGACCTGGCTCAACTACAGGAGTAATGCCCCAAGTGTCTTAGCTACTGGTGAGAGGAGGAAGATCGGTCTGTAAGACTCCCCCAAACTCGGGTCCTTTCCAGGCTTCAGTGGCGGGATCACTCTGTCCATTTTCCAGACATCGTGAACTGTAAAAGTATTCAAAGACAGGTTGAGGACCTGGCTCAACTCCAGGAGTAATGCCCCAAGCGTCTTTGCTACTGGTGAGAGAAGAAAGATCGGTCTGTACGACTCCCCCAAACTCGGGTCCTTTCCAGGCTTCAGTGGCGGGATCACTCTGCCCATTTTCTAGACATCGTAAACTGGAGGAGTGTTAAAAATCAGGTTGAGGACCTGGCTCAACTCCAGGAGTAATGCCCCAAGCGTCTTAGCTCTGGTCAGAGGAGGAAGATCGGTCTGTAAGACTCCCCCAAACTCGAGTCCTTTCCAGGCTTCAGTAGCGGGATCACTCTGTCCATTTTCCAGACATCGTGAACTGTAAAAGTGTTCAAAGACAGGTTGAGGACCTGGCTCAACTCCAGGAGTAATGCCCCAAGCGTCTTAGCTACTGTTGAGAGAAATGAGATTGGTCCGTACGACCCAAACCCATCCAAACTCGAGTCCTTTCCAGGCTTCAGTAGAGGGATCACTCTGCCCATTTTCCAGACATCGTGAACTGTAAAAGTGTTGAAAGACAGTTTGAGGACCTGTTGAGGACCCTGAGGACCTATTTACCTCCAGGTAAATAAAGATTCTTCAGCATCAGTGTAAAGATTCCGTGGGGTCCCAACGCCTTCGATAATTTGGCGACACGGATGACATTCGTAACTTCGCCCACGGTAATTTGTGATGGCCATGCATCGGCTCGGAGACCAATAATGGCTCTCCTCCTAGCGTTTTCACTCTCGGGAGGTAAAATAAATTCCGCCGAGGCCTAACGCCTTGTATGATTTGGCGCCACGGATGACATTTGTAACTTCGCCCACGATGAATTGTAATGGAGACCACGGATACAGCGAATGGCTCTCCACCTTGCCCTGTCACTCTCGGTATGCACAATAAATTGGTGCTTGAACAACCTATCGCATCTCTTCGGGTCAGTCACGGTTAAGTCGCCAATAGTGACTGAGGTTCTGTCATCCCGTTTACCGGGCGTTGAGAGTGACTTAACAGTAGAGCACAGCTTGCTTAAGGCGGTACTTAAGGAACGTTGCTCCAAGTGTTCCAGGCACAAATTCCGCCTATGTTCTTTGACTGCCCTGTTTATGTCCAGATTCAGCTCGCTGATGCTGGGGTTAGTGGGGTCCGTATAATGAATCCCCATCACGCTCCTCTGCGACTACCACTGGTAAATTGGGCTGGACTTTGGGTATTCGACCGGCTGGTGCGTTAATAATGTCTCGGAATTTTCTCTTGCCAACTAGCACATGCGAGGGAGGTGGCAGTTCACTAAAGCAGCGATTGGTGTACCCTATGAAGCCAGCCCAATCGGCCTTCTTCTGAGTGATAAACGTGAGATTGAACAAAACAGTCCATGCCAAATTTTGTGCAGATCGGTCAAAAATTTTAGTTTCGGCGACCATAAAATTACAAATCGAGCGATACATATATAGGGGAGCTATATCTAAATCTGAACCGATTTTTACCAAAATCAATGGCGTTCGTTCTTTAGCCAAAAAAGTGGCCTGTGCAAAATTTCGTGACGATTGGACAACAAATACGACCAACTTGATTACAAGAATACATGGACTCACAGACGGACATGGATAAATCGAATCAGAAAATGATTTTAAGTCAATCGGTGTACTTATCAATGGGTCTAGCTCTTCTCCTTAGCGTTGCAAAGAAAAGCACAAACTTAACCTAACATAACCTAGCCTAGTGGCGTCCACCATTGTCATTAGAAGGATTTTTTTCTATTTTTCCTGTTTTTCTTGTGGAACGACTGCCAACGACTTTTCCCTGGGGAAAAGAAACCCACGACTTATGTCCTGATAATCCTCGAACACTACCAATTTAGCTACCAGGGAGCTCAACATAGCCTAACTTAACCTTTTTTTCCATACCTTAGTGTTCTCCAAAAACTTTCCCCAAATGTGTTAAAGATTTCCTTAAATGTGATAACTGCTCAAACTTTTCATTGCAAATTTGGATATTGAATTCTGACACAAAATAGCAACACATAAACTAAAGTGTGATAAAACCCCTCTTCCCACCCCCTCTCCCCCAAAAATATAGAAAACAATTCCCTTGTTTGCAGGTTATGTCCAATTTGGACTATTTTTTCTTCCTTCCACTTTGACTGTCTCAAAAGATTTATGGCCATAGATAGATGTTGAATTTTGTTGCTTCCATGTTTTAATTCAAAACAAAAACAGCGACTTCCAAACTTAAGCGTAAGGGTTGCTACTCCCACAAGGGTTTTCATCAACATGTTGTATGCTGTTGTTGGTGTTTTTTTTGGTGTCATAAATTTTATGTAGTTTTTGGTGTGACATACATATTTTTTTGCCAATGTGCCTTTGTATGATGTATGCATGTGTGTTGCTTCATGTATAATTTGTAACTTTTAAAAAGTTTACATGTTCAACTTTTACTTTTCTATTAATAAAATTTTTTCTGTAACATTTTAAACAATTTGTTTTGATGTTGAAAAAAGAGACAAGTTTTTATACTCAACATTAAAGGATGGGGAAAGGAATGTTGAAAAAAAATTAAAAAAAAATTAAAAAAAAAATAAAAAAAAATAAAAAAAAAGTTTAAAAAAATTTTAAAAAAAAAATTTTAAAAAAAAATTAAAAAAAAAAATTAAAAGAAAAAAATTAAAAAAAATGAAAAAAAAAATTTAAAAAAAAAAAAATTAAAAAAAAATTAAAAAAAAATAAAAAAAAAATAAAAAAAAATTAAAAAAAAATTAAAAAAAAAAAAAAAAAAAATTAAAAAAAAAAAATAAAAAAAAAATTAAAATAAAATTTATTAATAAAAATATACAAAAATTTAATTAAAAAAAAAATTTTAAAAAAAAAATTTAAAACTATTGGGTTGCCCAAAAAGTAATTGCGGATTTTTCATATAGTCGACGTTGACAAATTTTTTCACAGCTTTTGACTTTGTAATTGCATTCTTTCTTCTGTCAGTTATCAGCTGTTACTTTTAGCTTGCTTTAGAAAAAAGTGTAAAAAAAAAGTATATTTGATTAAAGTTCATTCTAAGTTTTATTTAAAATGCATTTACATTCTTTTAAAAAATCCGCAATTACTTTTTGGGCAACCATTATCAAAAAAAAAAATTTAAAAACAAAATTAAAAAAAAATTTTTTTTTTTAAAAAATTTAATAAAGACAAGTTAAAAGGTATTAAGTTCGGCCGGGTCGAACTTTGGGGGTATATATGTAAACCCCATTTCGTCACAATAGGGTGAAAATTGGATAACTTAAGCACCCAAATTTGGCACCGACATGGAGTGGTCTAATATATATGTCACTATTCAATTTAGTAGAACAAAATATTGGTCTTTTTGGCAGATATATCCAATTATAAACCGATCTGACCCATATAAAGGTTGGATATCGTGAGGCTCAGAAAAACTCACTGTTTTAAATTTCAGCGAAATCGGGCAATAAATAAAGCTTTTATGGGCTGCAGACCCTATATCGGCAGATCGGTCTATATGGCAGCTATATGTAAATATAGTCCGATCAGAACCATATTAAGGTCGGATCTTATGAGGTCTAAACCTACTCACTGTTTTAAATTTCAGCGAAATCGGGTAATAAATAAAGATTTTATGGGCTTCAGACCCTTTATCGGGGAGATCGGTCTATATGGCAGCTATATCCAAATATGGGCCGATCTGAACCACATTTAGGTCAGATGTCGGGAGGTTTAAAATAACTCACTGTTTTAAATTTCAGCGAAATCGGGTAATAAATAAAGCTGTTATGGCCTTCAGACCCTTTATCGGCAGATCGGTCTATATGGCGGCTATATCTAAATATAGTCCGATCAGAACCATATTTAGGTCAGATATCAAGAGGCTTAAGATAACCCTCTATTTCAAATTTCAGCGAAATTGGGTAATAAACAAAGCTTTTATGGGATTTAGACCCTTTATCGGGAGATCGGTCTGTATGGCAGCTATACCTAAATATAGTCCGATTTGATCCATATTTAGGTCAGATATCAGGAGGCTTAAAATAACCCACTGTTTTAAATTTGAGCGAAATCGGGTAATAAATAAAGCTTTTATGGCCTTCAGACCCTTTATCGGCAGATCGGTCTATATAGCGGCTATATCTATATATAGTCCGATCAGAACCATATTTAGGTCAGATATCAAGAGGCTTAAGATAACCCTCTGTTTTAAATTTCAGCGAAATTGGATAAAAAATAAAGCTTTTATGGGCTACAGGCCCTTTATCGGGAGATCGGTCTATATCGCAGCTATATCTAAATATCGTCCGATCAGAACCATATTTACCTCATATGTCGGGAGGTTTAAAATAACCCACCGTTTTAAATTTCAGCAAAATCGGGTAATAAATAAAGCTTTTATGGGCTACAGACCCTTTATCGGGAGATCGGTCTATATGGCGGCTATATCTAAATATGGACCGATCTAAACTATATTTGGGTAAGTTGTCGGAAGGCCTAAAACTACTCACTGTTTCAAATTTCATCGAAATCGGATAAAAAATAAAGCTTTTATGGGCTTCAGACCCTTTATCGGGAGATCGGTCTACATGGCGACTATATCTAAATATGGACCGATCTGAACCATATTTAGGTCAGATGTCGGGAGGCTTAAAGTAACCCACTGTTTCATATTTCAGCGAAATCGGGTAATAAATAAAGATTTTATGGGCTTCAGACCCTATATCGGCAGATCGGTCTATATGGCGGCTATATCTATATATAGTCCGATCAGAACCATATTTAGGTCAGATATCAAGAGGCTTAAGATAACCCTCTGTTTCAAATTTTAAGCGAAATTGGGTAATAAACAAAGCTTTTATGGGCTTTAGACCCTTTTTCGGGAGATCGGTCTATATGGCAGCATATCTAACTATCGTCCGATCAGAACCATATTAAGGTCAGATGTCGGGAGGCTTAAAATAACCCACTGTTTTAAATGTCAGCTAAATCGGATAAAAAATAAATCATTTATGGCCTTCAGACCCTTTATCGGAAGATCGGTCTTTATGGCGGCTATATCTAAATATGGACCGATCTGAACCAAATTTGGACCAGATGTCGGGAGGCTTAAAGTAACCCACTGTTTCAAATTTCAGCGAAATCGGTTAAAAAATAAAGCTTTTGTGGGCTTCAGACCCTTTATCGGGAGATCGGTTTATATGGCAACTATATCTAAATATAGTCCGATCAGAACCATATTAAGGTCGGATCTTATGAGGTCTAAACCTACTCACTGTTTTAAATTTCAGCGAAATCGGGTAATAAATAAAGATTTTATGGGCTTCAGACCCTTTATCGGGAGATCGGTCTATATGGCAGCTATATCCAAATATGGGCGGATCTGAACCACATTTAGGTCAGATGTCGGGAGGTTTAAAATAACTCACTGTTTTAAATTTCAGCGAAATCGGGTAATAAATAAAGCTTTTATGGCCTTCAGACCCTTTATCGGGAGATCGGTCTGTATAGCAGCTATACCTAAATATAGTCCGATTTGATCCATATTTAGGTCAGATATCAGGAGGCTTCAGATAAACCTCTTTTTCAAATTTCAGCGAAATCGGTTAAAAATAAAGCTTTTATGGGCTTCAGACCCTTTATCGGGAGATCGGTCTATATGGCAGCTATATCTAACTATCGTCCGATCAGAACCATATTAAGGTCAGATGTCGGGAGGCTTAAAATAACCCACTGTTTTAAATGTCAGCTAAATCGGGTAATAAATAAAGATTTTATGGGCTTCAGACCCTTTATCGGGAGATCGGTCTATATGGCGGCTACATCTAAATATAGTCCGATCAGAACCATATTTACCTCATATGTCAGGAGGTTTAAAATAACCCACTGTTTCAAATTTCAGCGAAATAGGGCAATAAATAAAGCTTTTATGGGCTACAGACCCTTTATCGGGAGATCGGTCTATATGGCGGCTATATCTAAATATGGACCGATCTAAACCATATTTGGGTCAGATGTAGGGATGCATAAAATAACCCACTGTTTAAAATTTCAGCGAAATCGGTTAAAAAATAAAGCTTTTATGGACTTCAGACCCTTTATCGGAAGATCGGTCTATATGGCAGCTATATCTAAATATAGTCCGATCTGAACCATATTTAGGTCAGATGTCGGGAGGCTTAAAATAACCCTCCGTTTTAAATTTCAGCCAAATCGGAAACTTGTCATGCAATATTTCAACCAAATCGGATAAGAATTGCTCCCTGTAGAGGCTCAAGAAGTCAAGACCCCAGATCGGTTTATATGACAGCTATATCAAGCTATGGACCGATTTCAACCATACTCAGCACAGTTGTTGAAAGTCATAACAAAACACTTCATGCAAAATTTCAGCCAAATCAGATAATAATTGCGTCCTCTAGTGGCTCAAGAAGTCAAGACCCCAGATCGGTTTATATGCCAGCTATATAAGGTTATGGACCGATTTGAACTATTCCTAACACAGTTGTTGGAAGTCATGATAAAACACCTCATGCAAAATTTCAGCCAAATCGAATAAGAATTGTGGCAAGAATCTAGTGGCTCAAGAAGTCAAGATCCCAGATCGGTTTATATGGCAGCTATATCAAAACATGGACCGATATAGTCCATTTACAATCCCAACTGACCTACACTTGTAGGAAGTATTTGTGCAAAATTTCAAGCGGCTAGCTTTACACCTTCGAAAGTTAGCGGGCTTTCGACAGACAGACGGACGGGCGGACGGACAGACGGACGGACAGACGGGCGGACAGACGGGCGGACAGACGGACGGACGGACAGACAGACGAACGGACAGACGTACGGACATGGCTAGTTCGACTTAATGTTATAACGATCAAGAATATATATACTTTATTGGGTCTTAGACGAATATTTCGAAGAGTTACAAACAGAATGACGAAATAAGTATACCCCCACCCTATGGTAGAGGGTATAAAAATTAAATTTGAAAAAATAAAAAAAAACATTAAAAAAAAATTATTTTTTTTTTTTAAAGAAAAATTCTTAAAAGAAAGAAAATTTTTTTAAGACAGGATTTCTAAGAAAATTTTCCCAAATATAAAGATCTAAGAAATTTTCTCTAAAGACAAAATTTCTAAGAAATTTTCTCTAAAGACAAAATTTCTAAGAAATTTTCTCTAAAGACAAAATTTCTAAGAAATTTTCTCTAAAGACAAAATTTCTAAGAAATTTTCTCTAAAGACAAAATTTCTAAGAAATTTTCTCTAAAGACAAAATTTCTAAGAAATTTTCTCTAAAGACAAAATTTCTAAGAAATTTTCTCTAAGGGCAAAATTTCTAAGGAATTTTCTCTAAAGACAAAATTTCTAAGGAATTTTCTCTAAAGACAAAATTTCTAAGAAATTTTCTCTAAAGACAAAATTTCTAAGAAATTTTCTCTAAGGGCAAAATTTCTAAGGAATTTTCTCTAAAGACAAAATTTCTAAGAAATTTTCTCTAAAGACAAAATTTTTAGGAATATTTTCTCTAAAGACAAAATTTTGTAGAAATTTTCTCTAAAGACAAAATTTCGTAGAAATTTTCTCTAAAGACAAAATTTCCTAGAAATTTTCTCTAAAGACAAAATTTCTAGGAATATTTTCCCTAAGGACAAAAGGGCAGATTTCTCCTCTGGGTAATGGCATGCAAAACAGAGCAACAGAGTGAATGCAAACTACACACCTGCATTTTATTGCTTAGAATCTGAGAACATTTTAGATTTTCCCATGTCCTGACTAAAATCGCCCATCAGTGCCCGCCCATACACTGGGCCAAGCCTACTTATTCTTAACCCTTATGTATGGTATGAGATATTAAAACACAAGTGGTCTGGGTCAAGTATAATTATCCTTAACCCAGTCTACCTTCTAACCTGCTCATAATTCCCATTTCCCATGACCTGCTAATTAACAAATGATTAGGACACATGTTCTGGCTCATGTTCACACACCACTCACACATTCTCACACATTTCAAATTCAAAAACATAAGCAAATAATTTGTTTATTTCTTCTACTACGTCGTCCTCTCTTTGCTTTATGACTGCTAATGAAAAAGGACTGCTGCACTTTTCTAGCAAACTCATGCTTTGTGAGAGGTCACACACACACACTCACCAACCTTTGCTAATTCATTTTACTGAGTTTTTGAGAAATAAAAACTTTGTTGGGTTTTTCATAAAGTCCTTGCACGTTTTTTTTTTTTGCACTTTCTCTATTTCTTTGCTCATGGTTTTTCTTCTTTTAAACGTAAATTGTTTCAAAAGAAAAGTTCTTATGGAATAAGAAAAGGAAAAAAAAACACACACAACAACTTGGTTGAAGCATTTTCCAAGAGTAGTGGAAATTAGCAAATATTTTTACAAAAACTATTTTTCTCATGGGTCTATGGGACATGGAAAACAAGTTTAGAACAAATTAGAAGTGTTTCTAGAAGAAAAGGCCAACAAAAAAAAGAATTTTAATTGCTCCAATATACGAGTAGAATAATGACTGGAAAGGAGAGATGATTTTAATGGCCAAGGAAGGATACTTGAGATGAGACCAATTGGTCCTTTGAGAAATGTTTTCTTTTTTTAATGTTAGTTTTCTATAAAAATGAAAACTTTTTGATTTTTTTTTTTATTTTATTTGATTTTTGTTTTTGTAGAAAATTTCTTTGAAATTTAGTCTTTAGAGAATATTTCTTAGAAATTTCAACTGAATCAGACAAAAATTGCGGCTTCTAACGGTTCAAGAAGTCAAATCGGGAGATCGGTATATATGGGAGCTATATCATGTTCTTGACCGATTTGGCCCGTACTTGACACAGTAGTTGGAAGTCATAACAAAAGACTATGTGCAAAATTTCAGCTAAATCGTATGAAAATTGAGGCTTCCAGGGGCTCAAGAAGTCAAATCGGGAGATCGGTATATATGGAAGCTATATCATGTTCTTGTCCGATTTGGACCTTACTGAACACAGTTGTTGGGAGTCATAACAAAACACTATGTGCAAAATTTCAGCTAAATCGTATGAAAATTGAGGCTTCCAGGGGCTCAAGAAGTCAAATCGGGAGATCAGTATATATGGGAGCTATATCACGTTCTTGACCGATTTGGACCGTACTTAGCACAGTTGTTGGGAGTCATAACAGAACACTATGTGCAAAATTTCAGCCAAATCAGATGAAAATTAAGTCTTCCAGGGGCTCAAGAAGTCAAATGGAGAGATCGGTTTATATGGAAGCTATATCATGTTCTTAACCGTTTTGAACCGTACTTAGCAAAGTTGTTGGGAGTCATAACAGAACACTATGTGCAAAATTTCAACCAAATCGGATGAAAATTGCGGTTTCCAAAGGCTCAAGAAGTCAAATCGGGAGATCGGTATATATGAGAGCTATGTCAGATTATAGACCGATTTGGACCTTTGGAACAACAACTGATTTTAAACGACCTTCATGAAATTC